>NC_012878.2:32683162-32936084 GCF_000003195.3 Sorghum bicolor
TTAAAATGAAAAAACTTTGAATACCAAGTTGTTAGATATCATCAGATCTAAACGTTTATATAGACAATTTTTCCATTTGAGAAAGTTTAAGTTGACAATACCCACCAAATCGTGAATCTCACACAATCTATATGAAACTATATGTGTCAATTGTGGATTTTCAACTACACCTTCCCAGCACTTTGTCAAATGCAAAAAAGGTCTATATATTAAATGTAGATTTTGATGAGTGGAACAATTTTGGTATTCATGACTTTTCCATTCGAGACCATCTAGGGTTCCAAAAACCGATGCCTGGCTATGAATTCTTTCAAAATTCAAAATTGATTGGTTCAAACTTTTCCAAAAGAAAAGTTGACCATTAGACCAAATGTAGAACTTGATGAGTGTAACAAACTTTGTATTCATGACTTTTCCATTTGGGACCATCTAGGGTTCCGTCAAAGTGTGTGTTTCTAAAAACCAATGCTTTGACTTTGGTCAAACTTGGTCAAATGACCCATTTGATGACTTCAAATGAAAAAAATTTGAATACAAAGTTGTTAGAGATCATCAAGATCTACATTTGATATATTGTCCATTTTTGGATTTGGAAAAAATTGAGCCAATCCTAAGCACATTTGTTAAATATCCAAGACAGGTTTTGGTCACACTTGGTCAAATGACAAACAAAAATACTTAAAATGAAAAAACTTTGAATACCAAGTTGTTAGATATCATCAAGATCTATTCTTTTTATATAGACAATTTTTCCATTTGAGAAAGTTTAAGTTGACAATACCCACCAAATTTTGAATCTCACACAAACTATATGAAACTATATGTGTCAATTGTGGATTTTCAACTACACCTTCCCAATACTTTGTCAAATGCAAAAATGGTCTATATATTAAATGTAGATTTTGATGAGTGGAACAATATTGGTATTCATGACTTTTCCATTCGAGACCATCTAGGGTTCCAAAAACTGATGCCTGGCTATGAATTCTTTCAAAATTCAAAATTGAGTGGTTCAAATTTTTCCAAAAGAAAAGTTGACCATTAGACCAAATGTAGAACTTGATGAGTGTAACAAACTTTGTATTCATGACTTTTCCATTTGGGACCATCTTGGGTTCGGTCAATGTGTGTGTCAAGCTTGGTCAAATGACCCATTTGATGACTTCAAATGAAAAAAATTTGAATACAAAGTTGTTAGAGATCATCAAGATCTACATTTGATATATTGTCTATTTTTTCATTTGGATAAATTTGAGCCAATCCTAAGCACATTTGTTCAAAATCCAAGACGGGTTTTGGTCAAACTTGGTCAAATGACAAACAAAAATACTTAAAATGAAAAAACTTTGAATACCAAGTTGTTAGATATCATCAAGATCTAAATATTTTATATAGACAATTTTTCCATTTGAGAAAGTTTAAGTTGACAATACCCACCAAATTTTGAATCTCACACAAACTATATGAAACTATATGTGTCAATTGTGGATTTTCAACTACACCTTCCCAACACTTTGTCAAATGCAAAAATGGTCTATATATTAAATGTAGATTTTGATGAGTCGAACAATATTAGTATTCATGACTTTTCCATTCGAGACCATCTAGGGTTCCAAAAACCGATGCCTGGCTATGAATTCTTTCAAAATTCAAAATTGAGTGGTTCAAACTTTTCCAAAAGAAAAGTTGACCATTAGACCAAATGTAGAACTTGATGAGTGTAACAAACTTTGTATTCATGACTTTTCCATTTGGGACCATCTAGGGTTCGGTCAAAGTGTGTGTTTCTAAAAACCAATGCTTTGACTTTGGTCAAACTTGGTCAAATGACCCATTTGATGACTTCAAATGAAAAAAATTTGAATACAAAGTTGTTAGAGATCATCAAGATCTATATTTGATATATTGTCCATTTTTGGATTTGGAAAAAATTGAGCCAATCCTAAGCACATTTGTTAAATATCCAAGACAGGTTTTGGTCACACTTGGTCAAATGACAAACAAAAATACTTAAAATGAAAAAACTTTGAATACCAAGTTGTTAGATATCATCAAGATCTATTCTTTTTATATAGACAATTTTTCCATTTGAGAAAGTTTAAGTTGACAATACCCACCAAATTTTGAATCTCACACAAACTATATGAAACTATATGTGTCAATTGTGGATTTTCAACTACACCTTCCCAACACTTTGTCAAATGCAAAAATGGTCTATATATTAAATGTAGATTTTGATGAGTGGAACAATATTGGTATTCATGACTTTTCCATTCGAGACCATCTAGGGTTCCAAAAACTGATGCCTGGCTATGAGTTCTTTCAAAATTCAAAATTGAGTGGTTCAAATTTTTCCAAAAGAAAAGTTGACCATTAGACCAAATGTAGAACTTGATGAGTGTAACAAACTTTGTATTCATGACTTTTCCATTTGGGACCATCTTGGGTTCGGTCAATGTGTGTGTCAAACTTGGTCAAATGACCCATTTGATGACTTCAAATGAAAAAAATTTGAATACAAAGTTGTTAGAGATCATCAAGATCTACATTTGATATATTTTCTATTTTTCCATTTGGATAAATTTGAGCCAATCCTAATCACATTTGTTCAAAATCCAAGACGAGTTTTGGTCACACTTGGTCAAATGACAAACAAAAATACTTAAAATGAAAAAACTTTGAATACCAAGTTGTTAGATATCATCAAGATCTAAATTTTTTATATAGACAATTTTTCCATTTGAGAAAGTTTAAGTTGACAATACCCACCAAATCTTGTGTCTCACACAAACTATATGAAACTATATGTGTCAATTGTGGATTTTCAACTACACCTTCCCAACACTTTGTCAAATGCAAAAATGGTCTATATATTAAATGTAGATTTTGATGAGTGGAACAATATCGGTATTCATGACTTTTCCATTCGAGACCATCTAGGGTTTCAAAAACCGATGCCTGGCTACGAATTCTTTCAAAATTCAAAATTGAGTGGTTCAAACTTTTCCAAAAGAAAAGTTGACCATTAGACCAAATGTAGAACTTGATGAGTGTAACAAACTTTGTATTCATGACTTTTCCATTTGGGACCATCTAGGGTTCGGTCAAAGTGTGTGTTTCTAAAAACCAATGCTTTGACTTTGGTCAAACTTGGTCAAATGACCCATTTGATGACTTCAAATGAAAAAAATTTGAATACAAAGTTGTTAGAGATCATCAAGATCTACATTTGATATATTGTCCATTTTTTCATTTGGATAAATTTGAGCCAATCCTAAGCACATTTTTACAAAATCCAAGATGGGTTTTGGTCACACTTGGCCAAATGACAAACAAAAATACTTGAAATGAAAAAATTTTGAATACCAAGTTGTTAGATATCATCAAGATCTATTCTTTTTATATAGACAATTTTTCCATTTGAGAAAGTTTAAGTTGACAATACCCACCAAATTTTGAATCTCACACAAACTATATGAAACTATATGTGTCAATTGTGGATTTTCAACTACACCTTCCCAACACTTTGTCAAATGCAAAAATGGTCTATATATTAAATGTAGATTTTGATGAGTGGAACAATATTGGTATTCATGACTTTTCCATTCGAGACCATCTAGGGTTCAAAAAACTGATGCCTGGCTATGAGTTCTTTCAAAATTCAAAATTGAGTGGTTCAAATTTTTCCAAAAGAAAAGTTGACCATTAGACCAAATGTAGAACTTGATGAGTGTAACAAACTTTGTATTCATGACTTTTCCATTTGGGACCATCTTGGGTTTGGTCAATGTGTGTGTCAAACTTGGTCAAATGGCCCATTTGATGACTTCAAATGAAAAAAATTTGAATACAAAGTTGTTAGAGATCATCAACATCTACATTTGATATATTGTCTATTTTTCCATTTGGATAAATTTGAGCCAATCCTAAGCACATTTGTTCCAAATCCAAGACGGGTTTTGGTCACACTTGGTCAAATGACAAACAAAAATACTTAAAATGAAAAAACTTTGAATACCAAGTTGTTAGATATCATCAAGATCTAAATTTTTTATATAGACAATTTTTCCATTTGAGAAAGTCTAAATTGACAATACCTACCAAATCTTGTGTCTCACACAAACTATATGAAACTATATGTGTCAATTGTGGATTTTCAACTACACCTTCCCAACACTTTGTCAAATGCAAAAATGGTCTATATATTAAATGTAGATTTTGATGAGTGGAACAATATTGGTATTCATGACTTTTCCATTCGAGACCATCTAGGGTTTCAAAAACCGATGCCTGGCTATTCTTTTTCAAAATTAAAAATTGAGTGGTTCAAACTTTTCCAAAAGAAAAGTTGACCATTAGACCAAATGTAGAACTTGATGAGTGTAACAAACTTTGTATTGATGACTTTTCAATTTGGGACCATCTAGGGATCGGTCAAAGTGTGTGTTTCTAAAAACCAATGCTTTGACTTTGGTCAAACTTGGTCAAATGACCCATTTGATGACTTCAAATGAAAAAAATTTGAATACAAAGTTGTTAGAGATCATCAAGATCTACATTTGATATATTGTCCATTTTTTCATTTGGATAAATTTGAGCCAATCCTAAGCACATTTGTTCAAAATCCAAGACGGGTTTTGGTCACACTTGGCCAAATGACAAACAAAAATACTTAAAATGAAAAAATTTTGAATACCAAGTTGTTAGATATCATCAAGATCTATTCTTTTTATATAGACAATTTTTCCATTTGAGAAAGTTTAAGTTGACAATACCCACCAAATTTTGAATCTCACACAAACTATATGAAACTATATGTGTCAATTGTGGATTTTCAACTACACCTTCCCAACACTTTGTCAAATGCAAAAATGGTCTATATATTAAATGTAGATTTTGATGAGTGGAACAATATTGGTATTCATGACTTTTCCATTCGAGACCATCTAGGGTTCCAAAAACTGATGCCTGGCAATGAGTTCTTTCAAAATTCAAAATTGAGTGGTTCAAATTTTTCCAAAAGAAAAGTTGACCATTAGACCAAATGTAGAACTTGATGAGTGTAACAAACTTTGTATTCATGACTTTTCCATTTGGGACCATCTTGGGTTCGGTCAATGTGTGTGTCAAACTTGGTCAAATGACCCATTTGATGACTTCAAATGAAAAAATTTGAATACAAAGTTGTAAGAGATCATCAACATCTACATTTGATATATTTTCTATTTTTCCATTTGGATAAATTTGAGCCAATCCTAAGCACATTTGTTCAAAATCCAAGACGGGTTTTGGTCACACTTGGTCAAATGACAAACAAAAATACTTAAAATGAAAAAACTTTGAATACCAAGTTGTTAGATATCATCGAGATCTAAATTTTTTATATAGACAAATTTTTCCATTTGAGAAAGTTTAAGTTGACAATACCCACCAAATCTTGAGTCTCACACAAACTATATGAAACTATATGTGTCAATTGTGGATTTTCAACTACACCTTCCCAACACTTTGTCAAATGCAAAATTGGTCTATATATTAAATGTAGATTTTGATGAGTGGAACAATATTGGTATTCATGACTTTTCCATTCGAGACCATCTAGGGTTCCTGTTGACGGTCCTTAATGCTCACATTTAACCATCAACTAATCATGGAAAAGGATCTAAATGCAACCAACACCTAGACTTAGGGTTTTATCTGACAGAATTCCACAAGTTTTGGTGTTTGTCTATTTCTGCAGGGGGTTATCAGGAAATATAAAAGAAAGACCCACATGTCGGGTTTACATAGAGATATTAACATGCCGCGCAATTTTCTAACATCTAGAAGACTCCAGAAGCCACGGGACCGAAGCGGAGGCCGAGAGGACAAAGGGACAGGGCGCCCGCCCTCAGCCAGAGTCCAATCAGGACTCTCTTTCGGGATATTGCTCCACCGACCTAAAGGATCAACAATAACCGTTCAATCAATGTCGGTTTGATCCGACGGCCCAGATTCACTTGAAGGGACTATAAAACCAGACCCCCTGGCCCCTGGAGATCATACCTCTTCTACAGAATCAAAGCTAGGGTTTCAATTCTTCATCCAAGTAGAGAGGATCCCTCTAGTTCTTCTAGTTCTACCTCTAGTTCATCTAGATCTAGTTCTAGTTCATCTAGTTCTAGTTCTAGTTCCTCTAGTTCTAGTTCTAGTTAGTTCTAGTTGTAATCTAGAAAATAGGGAGAGAGAAGAGGAGAGCGGAGGAGGAACCGGATCTGTCGGATCTTCCTCAACATTATACTTTTGCAGCATCTGGTTCGTTCTTCGTCGTTCTCCAGGTTCTTTAATTCATAATTCCTGAGTTCTTTAATTACTTTTATTTACATTCAAGTTATTTATTGGATTCTCGCTTGCATCAAGTGCTCTAGTCTTTATAACGCTAGAGTAGTAATTAATAGATTAGACGTGGTGTTTAGTCTTGCAATTATCTGGAATTGCACCCAATCCTACGGATTGTTGTGGTAGCCCTAGGGTAGTGACAGCCCTAACGGTCGACGTATTCCACCACGTTCGGATCGGTGTTTGTAGGACCGTAGTCAGACCTTCCTAGCCCCCTTCTCATCTCTTTCTGTGGTTAGTGCTCTGATGTCCCGATATAGATAATCTTGAAGTAATTCTTGATTCTTAGATCAACTAGAGAACTCTCAGAAAACTTCCTCTCTTCCCACCAAAAATAATTATATAGTTATCCTTGGGCGATCTTGATTCTTAATTAGTACACTCACGTTCTCTGTGGAAAATCGATACTCTGGAATACTCCCGGGTGAAAGCTACATCGGTATCCGTGCGCTTGCGGATTTTTCTGTTTGCGTTTAAAATACCCAACAAGCTTTCTGGCGCCGTTGTCGGGGAACGGTAACTGTGCTAGTTTCGAACCAAGTCGTCCGTGTATCCTTTTTCTTTTTCTTTTATACCACACTCACTTTATCATTTTTACCACACCACATGGATTTCACTCTAAGCATCAATGAGCATGGAATTTATTTCATAGTCACTTCATTTACTCCATGCTCATATGCAACATCTTCACAATCCATTGGTCTCTCCAACATCACCACATTCGAGATCTCCACCCCCCTCATCCTTTCTATTTATAAAAACTTTAAAAGGGCGGTTGTCGATGCATATGTCTATATTAAATATTGCAGATCTCGTTGAGTTGATCTTGAAGGTCAGCGTTGGAGGGGAAACCACTTCGCCGACATAAATTGATGGTTTCCCAAGGACAAGCTTAGTGTCCTAAAACAAGCACTGATCAGATTGTAACATGAGCTTTTAATTATTTGCAACATTACCTTGTGTGTTGAGCATATAAGGATAATTGTAAAAATATTCCTTCGGTTATTCTTGTCACTAACCTTTCTAGGATTGGAGCAAGAAGATCGGATGAATGACAAGCACAAGGTATGTCCAACCAATCATCATACAACATTGAATTAAATTCATCCAAACTTGAATTTTGCAAAATTCAAGCTTGGGGAGTACTTTACATAAAAACATTCTTTGCCATGTTGCTATGTTGGTTGTCCCTACCTTTGAGACATGCTAAATTTGTTAAATACTAATCACACTGCTTCATCTCCACTTGAGTAGATCTCTATAAATGCTTTCATGCTACCTTTATTTGCTTTATTATATGTCTAGGCTTGGAGTAGTTTCATTTATCTCTTAATTACGCTTAGTTTAGGGCTGATGATCTTATTTCCAAGGGATTTTAAATTAAGCATGGTGCTTAGGTTAAAATGCCATCCTGAATCAAATTAGACATCGTGTCTAGGTTGATTTTTGAGCCGATAGTATGCTATAGTAGATATTGGATATTTTGTTGGACTAACCCCTACAGGAAAACTTTCACTATCAACCTGGGATGTCCTGAGATACACTCACATTGGAGACAAAGAGAGAGACACATGAAGTTTAACAATTTACACAAGGAAGGCATAGCTCACAAGAGATGATCCATGGAGGGTGCCAAAAACACGATGCACAACCGCTAAGAGAGGAAAGCTTCCACAAGGTGATACTGTACCACCACTCTTTAAGTAAGTAACATCTTAAAGTACTTGACTATCACTTTTATAAGCTTCTCCTTGATTCTAGCGTTCACATGAATAAAAGAGACAAACATGTAAGGTTTACAACTCTAGATTAACCAACCCAATTGATTCAATATGTTTAGTCCTTCCACCTTTATGATCTCACACTCCTAATCATATGAACTAAAATGTTGCACACTCAATCTTTGGAAGATATATATATATATAAAAACATAAGTATAGATAGATAATCTTTCCATTAGGTTGAGCGATCTGATCTAACAAATGTTTAAATGCTACACTCATGATCTTATTATCCATCAACTTTGTCTTGCTCACTATGCTTAAGGATAGAGAAGAACAAATACACTTTTGGTTCTGTTGGTGTTTTCCACCAACAGGGCCCATGCACTTGATCTCTGCCTTGTCTATGAGCAGGTACACTTTGAGCAAAATATGAAGGAGTTTTACAACTCCTAGACTCCACCAAAGTGAAGAACCTAGATCTACGAGCACAAACACACTGGAGATACTGGACACTCATGCAAACACTGCCCTGAGATGCTTGAGGATGTAACTACTGGAGTAACCCCATTGTGGAAGTAATTACTGACCTTCTGCCGGTCAAGAGAGACAATCTAGGATGCCCCGTCATCCCGATCTCCATCGGCATGGTGGACTTCCTAGAAGCACTCTGCGACTTTGGCTCCAGCGTCAACATTATGCCCAGGGGAATATTGAAGAACCTCTACGTCCGAGTTGGTACCTTGTACGCCCCAGCAGACTTCGTGGTGATAGAGACTGGTACTGATGAGAGGGCACCCATCATCCTAGGGAGGCCATTCCTAAACACCTCAGTAACTGTCATCTACGCTAGTGCTGCCAAGATCAGTTTCTACATCAAGGGAAGGAAGGAGATGTTTTCCTTCAAGAACAAGACTATACAAATCTCAGAGTAATCCCGACATGAACCAAGGAAGAGGACCAACAGGAGGAACAAGAACAAGCAAATGTGTACCGAGTCAGCTAAGATGGTCACTGCAGCTCAAGGAGGTCAAGATCGTCAACTCAAGTCACCTTTCTTGATCAAGAAGGACGACCCTGGTGTCCCAAGCATCAAGTGCACAATCAACGGATATTCTTTTCAGAAGACACTCTATGACACTGGATCTGACGTCAACATAATGGCCGCAGTTACTTATCAGCTCCTGCATGGAACCATGCCCCTACAACCAACATACATTCAGCTCCGGATGATTTTCAGGTTATTGACATGGGAGAAGACGAGTACAATCCACTCATCATCATTGGGAGACCGTTCCTCAGCACCGTTAAAGCAATCATCTACATTGGAATCGGAGAAGTCCACATGCACTTCCCCTCTGAGAAGGTACGCCACTATTTTACTGACTCTAACTATATAGTGAAGACTCTAAGCAGGTCAGAACAAGAAGAAGACAACGCAACCGTAACCAGAAGAGGCAAATCATCAAGGACGGATGGGCAGACTATGAAGGAGAAGTAGTACAGTCTGAAGACATACAACTTGAACAAAATTGTCTTGAGGAGACCGTAGCACCGAGTCAGGTGTGTAGAGAGAAGATAGTTATACATGAAGAGCAGGTGCCGCCAGAACCACCGACTACGCCATCCAACGAATCCCAGGACGACTGAGAAAACGGAGAGTCCCGTTCGAAGGACGTAAAAACACTGAACGCCTTACCAAAAGGTAAACTTGGTAGTTATCTTTTTCCTTTCAATTATTTAAAATAGTTTTGTTAGTTAATCAGGTTCATATCATCTTGAAAAGAAAATAAAAATGTTAAAAATAGTAAGCCCCATGTGAGTATGCTCATGGCATAAAACCCATAAGTACATTCACTGTGGTGGCATAAAAAAAATGAAATAAATATATTCCTATCCTATAAAAATAAAATTATAAAAATAAATTTATGATCCTACTAAAGAGAGTAACATTTATTGAGGAGGCTCAACATGATAAAGGCTAGGTATTTATGCTAACACTTAACCAGTTCCACAAAGCTTTGTTGTCTATTTGAGCTCCACAGAATTCAAGGATCAAAGAAGACTAGCAGACGGAGGACATCCTAATCGCTGTCAGGGCGCTGCTGACATTCAAATACACCTCCACCACTTGCTAGCTACATTAGAAGAAACTACGTCAAAATCCATCTTCGGGGAGAGCACCCCCATTTATCCAGCTAAGTGTTCTACTCACGTTTATATTTTACTCAAATAATAAAAAGATGCATAATCATAAAAACTCAAATAAAGATTTTGTGCTTATATATATCTTTGCTTAGTTTGCTAAATAAATAAATAAATAAAGTTTGCTATGAACCCTCATGATAAGCTCTCACATGGAAACGATGAATAGTTGCTCTGCCATGACTAGTTCTAAAAATTGAAATCTCTCTCAAGTTTAGGCATGACTGTTATTAATTAAGATTTGCTCTAAACCTGAACTTGTAGGAAGAGTACTTGATCTAAAGTCTAAGTTGTTAATGGATATGATATGGGAAGGTTGAGCTGTTGTTTATCTGTTCCTAGAGATGCTAGAATTCTGGAGAATTTTATCTTTGAAAATCTTTAAAATGTTGCATGATGAGTTCCTGTATGATGAGAGTTTAAATTCCTACCACAGCCATATATACATGCTTGCTAGACTATGAGCCATACATTTACTTTTTACTGCTTATGAGCATTGAGTGTGGTCAAGCTGTGTAGACCCTTAGGAGCTTGTCATGTGGTTAAATCAAGATTCACTTGCACGTTCACTCATACATGCTGCTTCTACTCTGGAAGTACGCATCCACATACATCCACTCATTTCCATCTCCAAAACCATCCAAAAATATTCTACTCCTAATCTGGGAGAGAATAGCTAAAAACATTCTCCTATTTCTGTTTTCCCCTGTGAAATAAATGCTCAAGTTATCTTGGTTACTACCACTTGCTATATTATTTCAGGAGATGAGTGCTCTAAAAAAAGAAAGAAAAAAAAGAGATATGAGGAAATAAAAAGGGGCAAGTGCCCGGAACCTCGAAAGAAAAGAAAAAGTGAGACGAGAGGTAAAAATGGACAAGTGTCCGACAGTAGAATTAGGGGTACAAAATACCCACCTGAGAGAAAAGAAAAAGAAAATATAGAGCATCTCATGCTCCTCAAAAAGTTTCAAAAGAGCAAGAAAGGTATGTATCCCCTCAAAAGAGCACAAGTAGAATTAGACTTTCACCATTGTTATCACCATCATTACCATGCACCATTCATTCGCCACACATGCACATCTTGATTTGACTTATTGACTTGTTCTTCTGGATCCATGGTTTGACTATGCAATAAATGTCTTGTAAGTATGTATTAGCTGTCTCCCACCTATGAGCTCCAGATATCAAAACCTTATTAGAGTAGGGTGAGAGAGAAGGCAATGCCACTATGCCTCATACCAAAAATACCACATACTTTGAGAGAAGGCATACACCATTACTGCCTTGGTAAGGATCCAGAAATACCACAAAAGAGAGACTAGAGAGAGTCATACAAGGAATCTCTGAGTTTTATTTGAAAATCTGCAAAAACTCCAGAGCTATAGTTAATCGAAGAACAAGAGACATGGTGCTTGACTAGACCGTTCTATCTTTTAACTACTCAAGACAGAAGTGACGGTTACAAGTCCCATGGTGAAAGGTAAATGAGTAAGTTTTAAGTCTTAATAGTTTACTCTAACCAGAGATGAGATGTTGTTTAAACACATGTGTATCTTTAAGTTATGAAACACTGCAGAAACTCTTGAGTCCATCTTTGCTCAGGGACGTGCAAAGGTTAAGCTTGGGGGAGCTTGTTGACGGTCCTTAATGCTCACATTTAACCATCAACTAATCATGGAAAAGGATCTAAATGCAACCAACACCTAGACTTAGGGTTTTATCTGACAGAATTCCACAAGTTTTGGTGTTTGTCCATTTCTGCAGGGGGTTATCAGGAAATATAAAAGAAAGACCCACACGTCGGGTTTACATAGAGATATTAACGTGCCGCGCAATTTTCTATCATCTAGAAGACTCCAGAAGCCACGGGACCGAAGCGAAGGCCGAGAGGACACAGGGACAGGGCGCCCACCCTCCTTTCCTGGGCACCCGCCCTCAGCCAGAGTCCAATCTCGACTCTCTTTCGGGATATTGCTCCACCGACCTAAAGGATCAACAATAACCGTTCAATCAATGTCGGTTTGATCCGACGGCCCAGATTCACTTGAAGAGACTATAAAACCAGACCCCCTAGCCCCTGGAGATCATACCTCTTCTACAGAATCAAAGCTAGGGTTTCAATTCTTCATCCAAGTAGAGAGGATCCCTCTAGTTCTTCTAGTTCTACCTCTAGTTCATCTAGATCTAGTTCTAGTTCATCTAGTTCTAGTTCTAGTTCCTCTAGTTCTAGTTCTAGTTCTAGTTAGTTCTAGTTGTAATCTAGAAAATAGGGAGAGAGAAGAGGAGAGCGGAGGAGGAACCGGATCTGTCGGATCTTCCTCAACATTATACTTTTGCAGCATCTGGTTCGTTCTTCATCGTTCTCCAGGTTCTTTAATTCATAATTCCTGAGTTCTTTAATTACTTTTATTTACATTCAAGTTATTTATTGGATTCTCGCTTGCATCAAGTGCTCTAGTCTTTATAACGCTAGAGTAGTAATTAATAGATTAGACGTGGTGTTTAGTCTTGCAATTATCTGGAATTGCACCCAATCCTACGGATTGTTGTGGTAGCCCTAGGGTAGTGACAACCCTAACGGTCGACGTATTCCACCACGTTCGGATCGGTGTTTGTAGGACCGTAGTCAGACCTTCCTAGCCCCCTTCTCATCTCTTTCTGTGGTTAGTGCTCTGATGTCCCGATATAGATAATCTTGAAGTAATTCTTGATTCTTAGATCAACTAGAGAACTCTCAGGAAACTTCCTCTCTTCCCACCAAAAATAATTATATAGTTATCCTTGGGCGATCTTGATTCTTAATTAGTACACTCACGTTCTCTGTGGAAAATCGATACTCTGGAATACTCCCGGGTGAAAGCTACATCGGTATCCGTGCGCTTGCGGATTTTTCTGTTTGCGTTTAAAATACCCAACAGTTCCAAAAACCGATGCCTGGCTATGAATTCTTTCAAAATTCAAAATTGAGTGGTTCAAACTTTTCCAAAAGAAAAGTTGACCATTAAACCAAATGTAGAACTTGATGAGTGTAACAAACTTTGTATTCATGACTTTTCCATTTGGGACCATCTAGGGTTCGGTCAAAGTGTGTGTTTCTAAAAACCAATGCTTTGACTTTGGTCAAACTTGGTCAAATGACCCATTTGGTGACTTCAAATGAAAAAAATTTGAATACAAAGTTGTTACAGATCATCAAGATCTACATTTGATATATTGTCCATTTTTCCATTTGGATAAATTTGAGCCAATCCTAAGCACATTTGTTCAAAATCCAAGACGGGTTTTGGTCACACTTGGCCAAATGACAAACAAAAATACTTAAAATGAAAAAATTTTGAATACCAAGTTGTTAGATATCATCAAGATCTATTCTTTTTATATAGACAATTTTTCCATTTGAGAAAGTTTAAGTTGACAATACCCACCAAATTTTGAATCTCACACAAACTATATGAAACTATATGTGTCAATGGTGGATTTTCAACTACACCTTCCCAACACTTTGTCAAATGCAAAAATGGTCTATATATTAAATGTAGATTTTGATGAGTGGAACAATATTGGTATTCATGACTTTTCCATTCGAGACCATCTAGGGTTCCAAAAACTGATGCCTGGCTATGAGTTCTTTCAAAATTCAAAATTGAGTGGTTCAAATTTTTCCAAAAGAAAAGTTGACCATTAGACCAAATGTAGAACTTGATGAGTGTAACAAACTTTGTATTCATGACTTTTCCATTTGGGACCATCTTGGGTTCGGTCAATGTGTGTGTCAAACTTGGTCAAATGACCCATTTGATGACTTCAAATGAAAAAAATTTGAATACAAAGTTGTTAGAGATCATCAACATCTACATTTGATATATTGTCAATTTTTCCATTTGGATAAATTTGAGCCAATCCTAAGCACATTTGTTCCAAATCCAAGACGGGTTTTGGTCACACTTGGTCAAATGACAAACAAAAATACTTAAAATGAAAAAACTTTGAATACCAAGTTGTTAGATATCATCAAGATCTAAATTTTTTATATAGACAATTTTTCCATTTGAGAAAGTTTGAATTGACAATACCTACCAAATCTTGTGTCTCACACAAACTATATGAAACTATATGTGTCAATTGTGGATTTTCAACTACACCTTCCCAACACTTTGTCAAATGCAAAAATGGTCTATATATTAAATGTAGATTTTGATGAGTGGAACAATATTGGTATTCATGACTTTTCCATTCGAGACCATCTAGGGTTTCAAAAACCGATGCCTGGCTATGAATTCTTTCAAAATTAAAAATTGAGTGGTTCAAACTTTTCCAAAAGAAAAGTTGACCATTAGACCAAATGTAGAACTTGATGAGTGTAACAAACTTTGTATTGATGACTTTTCAATTTGGGACCATCTAGGGATCGGTCAAAGTGTGTGTTTCTAAAAACCAATGCTTTGACTTTGGTCAAACTTGGTCAAATGACCCATTTGATGACTTCAAATGAAAAAATTTGAATACAAAGTTGTTAGAGATCATCAAGATCTACATTTGATATATTGTCCATTTTTTCATTTGGATAAATTTGAGCCAATCCTAAGCACATTTGTTCAAAATCCAAGACGGGTTTTGGTCACACTTGGCCAAATGACAAACAAAAATACTTAAAATGAAAAAATTTTGAATACCAAATTGTTAGATATCACCAATATCTATTCTTTTTATATAGACAATTTTTCCATTTGAGAAAGTTTAAGTTGACAATACCCACCAAATTTTGAATCTCACACAAACTATATGAAACTATATGTGTCAATTGCGGATTTTCAACTACACCTTCCCAACACTTTGTCAAATGCAAAAATGGTCTATATATTAAATGTAGATTTTGATGAGTGGAACAATATTGGTATTCATGACTTTTCTATTCGAGACCATCTAGGGTTCCAAAAACCGATGCCTGACTATGAATTCTTTCAAAATTCAAAATTGAGTGGTTCAAATTTTTCCAAAAGAAAAGTTGACCATTAGACCAAATGTAGAACTTGATGAGTGTAACAAACTTTGTATTCATGACTTTTCCATTTGGGACCATCTAGGGTTCGGTCAATGTGTGTGTCAAACTTGGTCAAATGACCCATTTGATGACTTCAAATGAAAAAAATTTAAATACAAAGTTGTTAGAGATCATCAAGATCTACATTTGATATATTTTCTATTTTTCCATTTGGATAAATTTGAGCCAATCCTAAGCACGTTTGTTCAAAAGAAATCTTTAAAAATAATCCGATGTAATGGTGAATATCACGTATATCACGATTTTGGAGATATATGATGATAAATGAACAAAATTTACGTTTAAATAATGCACACACAAATTTTCTATCAAAAACAATGTTGACGATCCTTAATGCTCACATTTAACCTTCAACTAATCATGGAAAAGGACCTATACGCAACCAACATCCAAAATTCGGTTTCATCTGACAGAATTCCAGGAGTTTTGGTGTTTGTCTATTTCTGCAGGGGGTTATCAGGAAACATGGAAGAAAGGCGCACACGTCGAGTTTACATAGAGATATTAATATGTGCGCCAATTTTCTATCATCTACAAGACTCCAGAAGCCACGGGAACAAGCGGGAGGCCGAGCGGGCCCAGGGGCTGGGCGCCCGCCCTCCCCCCTTGGGCGCCCGCCCTGCCCTGGTGACCAATCAGGGCAGGTCTCGCGGATCGTGCTCCACCGCCTTTGAGGATCAAGGAAAACCATGCGATTAAGGTCGGTTTGATCCGACGGCCCACGTTCATTTGGAAGGGCTATATAAGCAGGCCCCTAGCCCCTGGAGAACATACCTCTTCTACAGAATCAAAGCTAGGGTTTCAATAATTCATCCAAGTAGAGAGGATCCCTCTAGTTCATCTAGTTCTAGTTCTAGTTCATCTAGTTCTAGTTCTAGTTAGTTCTAGTTGTAATCTAGAAAATAGGGAGAGAGAAGAGGAGAGCGGAGGACGAGCCGGATCTGTCGGATCTTCCTCAACATTGTACTTTTGCAGCAACTGGTTCGTTCTTCATCATTCTCCAAGTTCTTCAATTCATAATTCCTGAGTTCTTTAATTACTTTTATTTACATTCAAGTTATTTATTGGATTCCCTCTTGCATCAAGTGCTCTAGTCTTTGAAACGCTAGAGTAGTAATTACTAGATTAGACGTGGTGTTTAGTCTTGCAATTACCTAGAATTACACCCAATCCTGCGGATTGTTGTGGTAGCCCTAGGGCAGTGACAGCCCTAACGGTCGACGTATTCTACCTCGTTCGGATCGGTGTTTGTAGGACCGTAGTCAGAGCTTCCTAACCCCCTTCTCATCTCTTTCTATGGTTAGTGTTCTGATATCCCGAAATAAATAATCTTTGAAGTAATTCTTGATTCTTAGATCAACTAGAGAACTCTGAGGAAACTTCCTCTCTTCCCACCAAAAATAATTATATAGTTATCCTTGGGTGATCTTGAATCTCAATTAGTACACTCACGTTTCATGTGGATAATCGATACTCTAGAATACTCCCGGGTGAAAGCTACATCGGTATCCGTGCGCTTGCGGATTTTTTCTGTTTGCGTTTAAAATACCCAACAAGCTTTCTAGCGCCGTTGCCGGGGAGCGGTAGCTATGCTAGTTTCGAACCAAGTCGTCCGTGTATCCTTTTTCTTTTCCTTTTTTACACCACTCACCTTACCATTTTCACCATACCACATGGATTTCACTCCAAACATTATGAGCATAGAATTTATTTCATAGCCACTTCATTTACTCCATGCTCATAACCAACAAATTCGCAATCTATTGGTCTCTCCAACATCACCACATTTGAGATCTCCAACCCCCTCTTCCTTTCTATTGATAAAAACTTTAAAAGGGCGGTTGTCGATGCATATGTCTATAATAAATATCGCAGATCGCGTTGAGTTGATATAGGTCAGCGTTGGAGGGGAAACCACTTCACCGACATAAATTGATGGTTTCCCAAGGACAAGCTTAGTGTCCTAAAATAAGCACTCATCAGATCGTAACATGAGCTTTTAATTATTTGCAACATTACCTTGTGTATTGTGCATATAAGGATAATTATAAAACATTTCTTCGGGTATTCTTGTCACTAACCTTTCTAGGATTGGAGCAAGATGATCGGATGAATGACAAGCACAAGGTATGTCCAACCAATCATCATACAACATTGAATTAAATTCATCCAAACTTGAATTTTGCAAAATTCAAGCTTGGGGGAGTACTTTACATAAAAACATCCTTTGCCATGTTGCTATGTTGGTTATCCCTACCTTTGAGACATGCTCAATTTGTTAAATACTAATCACACTACTTCATCTCCACTTGAGTAGATCTCTATAAATGCTCTCATGCTACCTTTATTTGCTTTAGTATATGTTGTTGACACTAGCTAACACCACTTAGATACTAGGTTGTCATTCCTAGCATGGCGCCAGAGTGTACAAAGGTATTTATAAATGTAAAGGCTCTCTAGAAAATAATCTATTCTATCCGCAAGCGCATAGATAAAACACCTCATTGTAGCATTTCACCAGGATAAGTATTCCAGGTATCGTTATTTATAATTTTGCTTAGGGGATCTTAAGAAGATGGAATTAAATCAAAGGGGCAAAATCTATCAAGGCATAGACTAAAGATAAACTTGCAAGAACATGATTACTAATGAGAAACTCGTCACACAGTCACATACTTTAGCAGGGGGTAAACCATAAAGATAATGATAATAAAGTATAAGTTCATGGGATAAAGAGCACAGCGATTAGAAAATAGACTACTCCTCATATATGTAGGTGATGTCGGATTAGCTAGAGAATGGATTCTAAGTCATCCACTAACTACTAAGTCATAATCTACTCTAGTTATCTACAAGATCATATATAGCACAAAAGACTCTTCATTCATGTATAAGGAACATTGATAAAGTAAATCAGAACATCGCATGACTTACTCCACAATACCGGTTCTGCCTGTCCTATCAACGGAGGGTGGACTATATAAGAATCAACGAAGCTGTCACTATCGTGAACTACCACACGACTCGGCCAATAGGATACATTTGCAGATAAATAACATCTAAGCACCACGCTCACATGTGATCTATCACCTAACTCCCTCGCGACAAGAGCTAAGCGCTTTGCAAACTTATACATAAACTCATTATCAATTAGAACTATATCAAATATAGAACTAGAGCAAACTAAGAACATAATAATTAGAGACATAATGCAATTAGAACAATAGAATTAGAGAAAGATATGAATAATACCAATCTTTATTACCGAAGATCCGAATCCAGAGCGTAGTGCTCTACTTCTCTAATTGCTATCTAATCAAACCTCTAAACTTGAAGGATTAGGGAGTAGCTAATTCTAATTCTCTATGGGAGAGAAGCTCTAAACCCTAACTTTGATGGCTACCTCTGAATAATGATTTCTCCTCTTCTCCTCCATGGGCCAGGGGGTCTGGTTTTATAGTCCCCTCAAGTGAACGTGAGCCATTGGATCAAACCGACATAGATTGTATGGTTTAGATTGATCCTTTAGGTCGGTGGAGTGTAGTCCCGAAGCAGAGTCCTGATTGGCTTCCTGGCCAGGGCGGGCGCCCAAGGGGGGTGGGCGGGCGCCCAGCCCCCGAGCCCGAATTGCTTCCCGTTCGTTCCCGTGGCTTCTGGACCCTTCTAGATCAAGGAAAATTGCGCGGCACGTAATTATCTCATTGTAAACATGACATGTGGGCCTTCTCTCCCTATTTTCTGATAAACCCCTGCAGAAATAGATAAACACCAAAGCTCGTGGAATTCTGTCAGATAAAACCCTAATTCTAGATGTTTGTTTCATATTGATCCTTTTTCATGTTTATTTGATTATTAATTTTAGTACTTAAGGACCGTCAACAAACTCCCCCAAGCTTACCCTTTGCTCGTCCCTGAGCAAATAGCTAAACTCAGACGGATCAGAAGTTGCTTCGATGTTTTCTTTCCTGACAGGCACACATGCTTTTACATAAAAATTCTTCCAGATTAGAGTGAAGTGTTATGAAGTTTAGTACCTGCACTTAAGTCTTAAGTAATCGAAAGACAAAATAGTTAAGTCAAGCACTATCCCTCCTGTCTATACTTCACCTTTGTTCTAGAGTTTTTCATAAGTTTTCAAAATAAAACTCAGAGTTCCTAGCAATGATTCTCTCAAGTCTCTCTATATGTGGTATTTGTGGATCCTTACCATAATGTCACTTACCTATAGCTAATGAAATATTTAAGTGGAGCTCATAGGAGTGAAAAACAGCTCATACATATGTTGTCTAATCGAGCCATGGATCCAAAGGAACTCAGCATATAATTAAATCAAGATGTGCATGTGTGATGGAGTAAATGATAGTGATGGTGAAAATGCATAAGTGATAATAAAACTTAGTTCTCATTGCTCCTCATATTGCTATCTCTCCTCCTCTTTGATCTTTGCTTTGGGAGAACATGGGCTATCTTTTTTTTTCAGGTGGGTAATAGATACCCCTAATTCTACAGTCGGACACTTGTCCATTTTTTCCGCTCGTCTCACTCTTTTTGTTTCTTTTTCGAGGTTCCCGGGCACTTGCCCCTTTTTATTTCCTCGTATATATTTTTGCATAACCCATGCCTCTTCTACATTGAATCTTTTTAGAGAGAGAGTATAACAATATTCGGGACAGTGAGTGATAATATTTTTAGCAATTTTAATGATTGATGATGAATGCTGTGGTAGATGCGTGCAAGTGAATATCTTAATTTAACCACATGAAAAGCTCCTAAGGGTCAACACAGCTCGATCAAACTCAATGTAAATATAGTA
Organism: Sorghum bicolor; assembly: GCF_000003195.3. NCBI lineage: Eukaryota > Viridiplantae > Streptophyta > Magnoliopsida > Poales > Poaceae > Sorghum > Sorghum bicolor. Next base: position 32,703,342 of record NC_012878.2, read on the forward strand.
AAAGATGTTATAGCAAGTATGGCTGTGGTAGGTAGTTTGTTATGCTAGGAACTCATCATGTGCTTCGTAAGTTTTCAAAATAAATCTCCAGAACTTAGTGTAGTAGGAACAAGATAAACAGTAGCTCAACTTTATATCATGTCTTTCTCTTACCTAGACTTTAGTTTTATGCTTTCCAAAGATAGTAATTTTAGTTTTAGTAATTCCTGGAAGAATTCTAATATAAAAGCTAGGTACTTGTAAGTAAGCAAACAGAGCAACTGTTCATCATTTCCATCATACATATTTTTGGTCTTTTTATTTTTTTAGAGATTAAACTTAGCAGAAAAATAAAGCACACTTATCTACACACTCTTTTTATTTTGTTTTCATGTTTATAGAATACAGTAAATTAAGAAAATATTTATTTGGTTTTCTAATTTTTTTCTTTTAAGATAAATTAAATACTAAGACAGAATAGAATAAATAAGAACAGCAAATAAAAACTTACTTGATAAATTTGGGAGGAACTCCCCCAAGCTGGATGTTGACGTCGGTCTTACCCGATGTTCCAGAACCGCATCATGGTTGTGATGTTATCGTTCATTGTTGTTGTATCTTGTCTTAGCTCTTCTACTGCAGCGGCATGGTCCTGGTTCCATTTTTGTTGCTCTTCCAAGAGTCTTCCATGTTCTGCTTGCGTATTCTGGATGTCGAGGAGGGTGTTGTCGGTACGAGTGAAGAAAGCACCGGCCTCTTGATAGTAGTCATTCGTGAAGGCGTAGGAGGCGTCGGAGTATCGTCCTGCATCAAATTGGGGTGGAGGTCTGGATCCTGAAGCTCCATATGGATCAGTGGAGTACCTGCCCGTATGAAAAGGCGGGTTTGTCCACTGGTGATCTTGGCTCTCCGGCCATGTCTCCTCTGTTGGCTCTTGTGGTTGCGCATGACGAGCCCATGGGTCTCGAAGGACTCGTGGATTATAATCGCAATAATGCAGGTGCGCTGCTTCTTCTGGTCCAGGGTCAGCTCCATACCAAGTGCGTTCTCTGTGAGTGGTTATCCTTTCAGATGCCACTCGCTGTGGAGTTCTCTGGTTCACTGGTGTTGCTGCAATCTCAATCAAAAAGTTTTGCACAATGTAGAGGCCAAGGTTCGGGTTAGAAAACCGAATCTTGCCTTTATCATCATACAGCATATACATTATATTCCCCTCTTTCTTTAACATCCGAGCTTGTCTAAATGTGTCATAGCCATGATAAATTCTTAATTCTTCTATGAAGTCCAACGATGAGTTTTCTAGTAAGTGAAGATTAGTGGCTAGACGAGTGATAAGTGAAGTACATCCTACTGGTCCCTGAAGACTAGGTATACTAAGCCAATGTGAAACTAATAGTGTAACAGGTGAAGTAGGTACTTTACTAATAGCAGCATATAAAAGTTGTAAATCTCCTACTCTTACTTTCCTAATATCATCACGATAGAAAAGATTGTACCCAAGCCATTTGTGAAACATCCTAAGAGTGGGGTGTTCCATGTCACTGGTTCGGGCTTGACTATACAAATTATCTCTAGATATTTCTCTCCAAAACTGGTGTCTCTCAAAATTGGGTAAATCGGAGTCAATATTTAGGATGCATCTTGAAGAGAAACCAAGATGGTCGCTTAGCTCTCTCCAAGACAACATAATTTCTTGTTTGAACATCCGAAAAACAATTCCCCCCTCATAGTATTGTAAAGTGCAAAGAAATTCGAGGGTGAGAAGACGAGACCCCAGCTCAGTTATATTCCAAAAATTTGTCCAACCCATCATTTGAAAAATTAAGTCAAATTCAGTGTCCATACCTATTTCTCGTAGTAGGATTGGATCGATAGTAGGGGTGTGAATGAAATCTTTATTCTTCAATTGCTAATATACTTCCTTTTCTCTTCTGGTCTTCAGTCCTAGGTCTCCTATCTTGAGAAGGACCTTAACTTGCTGACCTGATGAAGATGATGGAGCTTGTGTGGGTGTCGGGTCGACGCTCATCTCTGATGGTTGTGAGGAGTGTCGGGATGAACTCCTTGTACCAATGTTCTTGATAGCCTTCCCTGCATTCTTTACCTTCTTAAACATCCTGCAAACAAAAGTTGGCAAAAACACAACTGGTGGAAAATGTGAGATAAAATGTTAGTGGTCAGCTGTCCGGAGTGTTAGTAGTCCAGGGGTTAATCGTTCAAGACAAGTTTCTATTTTGGTAGAGCCTCCTCCTAAACAACTTTTACTTCCGCTTGGACAGCGGGATCACTATTTGCTAGGTGACAATCACTCTCTCAAAAGAACTCCAACCTTCCCTTCCACTCTCCTCTTTCTCTCTACTCTCTTCTCTTCACTACAAAAGCTCCTTCTCGGGAAACTGAGATTTGTGTGGTTTTTTGAAGTGTTTGTGTGAAGAGAAGGGGAGCTGGAGGTGGCCTTTTATAGGCTAAGCAGGGGACAGGGCGGGAGCCCAAGGTAGGTGGGCGGGCGCCCAACCCTGGTGTCCATCCTGGGTGTGCCTCCTCCACATGCTTCCTTGCTTTGATCTCACGCAGAATAATATTGTGTTGGTAGTGGTTGGACAGTGGAAAGATGTCAAGTGAGTGGAAACATATTGGTGGATGAAATTATGTGATGGGATGTATGTGAGGTGAAGTGTATGACATGAGGGACCCAAAGAGTGTGGGTCATGCTTCTAGAAGATTAATATAAATAAATATAATGCAGGAAAATCTATGAGAATTGAAACTTAATGAAAATGATATTGGAAAATATTTTTGTGCCTCCACAATAATTAATAAGTATGGGTTGTTACACACCACGAATATTATTTATATGGGGCTTTTTGATTTTTATAATTATGCTATGAATGTATGACTAATGCAAGAATTAATTATGCAAGAAGTTAAATATGAGAAAATTAATAATGCAGGTAAATACCGATTTACCTTCCGGTGAGGGTTTGGGATTTTTAGGTCCCCCAAGCTGGACCTCCAATTCTTTTAATCTTCTGAGTTACCTTCCTCCGGAGATGGTGTCTCCAGTGGTTCTTCATGAACTTCTTTCACTGTAGAGTCTCTTTCTGGTCTGGGTTTGAATGTGAAGTGTTCTTCTTGACCGTTTATGTTGAACTTGATTTCTCCCTTCCTGACATCAATGTGGGCATTGGCAGTGCTCAGAAATGGTCTTCCAAGGATGATGGACACTTTTGAGTCAGGACTCATGTCCAGTACTACGAAGTCTACTGGTACCAGGAAATCTCTGATCTTGACTGGAATGTTCTCGGCGATGCCCAACGGGTGTTGAACCGATTGATCCGCTAGTTGTAGACACATTGATGTTGGTTCTAAAGTTTCATGCTCAAGCTTTTTGTAGACTGATGCTGGCATCACACTGACACTTGCTCCGAGATCACAAAGTGCATTATTGAAGTGTTGGTTTCCGATCGGGCAATCAATAGTGGGGCATCCTGGATCTTCCTTCTTCTTTGGTGGTTTGTTGAGGATGGCCGCACTACATTCTTCTTTCAGCTTGATAACCTCAGTGGTGGGCAGTGGTCTCTTCTTGTTAAGAATATCTCTGATGTACTTTGCGTATGTAGGTACCTATATGGCATCGAGCAGAGGTATGTTGACATATAATTTCTGAATGACCTCTACAAACTTACCAAACTGCTCATCCGACTGCAGTCCTCTGTTTCTTCTGGGAAATGGCAAATAGTTGGTGTCGTAAAAATCTTTCCTCATTTCTCTAGTTCTTGATGGTTGTAGCAGATCTTCTGCTTCAACTGGGCTTTCTTCTTCTATCACTGCTGGTTGCACTGGTGCTGATGATCTTTGTTTCTCTTTTGGGTATGGTGGATCTCTGGTAGCTTTACATCCTCTAGTAGTTATATTCTTTACCTGCTCAAGGTTAGTAGCAACAGGCAGTGCAGCAGCTATCTTTATTAATTTAAGCTCTACCCTTTTATTAAGAGTGTTTTGCTCATCAAAGGTAGTTAGTAGAAAATCCATTTTATTGTGTATATCTTTTAGAGATGATTCATTTGTATCTAGCCTTTGTTTAACTTCATTATTAATTTTGGTTTGTTGAGCAATTATCTCTTTTAAGGAAAGTTGCTTGATAGTATTACTTGAATTCATACCTTTGCTATTGGGTTGACTCGAAGTTGGTTGATATTCTTCTTTGAACTTGGCCCTCTGGTCAATCCAATGGAGCAAATTTTCCATCTTAGTTGATAATGCTTTTACTTCTTCTGGTATTTCTTCAGTTTGATGACAATGTTGAGCTTTATCTTGGAACCAGCTTTGGTTTTCTGCTATCTTATCCAAAAGTATCTCTGCTTTTCCAGTTGTAAGCTCCAAGAATGATCCTTTAGCAGATGCATCTATGCACTCACGAGCCTTCTGGGTTAATCCATGGTAGAAGGTCTGCATAAGTAACCATGTGGCCATTCCATGGTGAGGACAATCTGATATGTATCCTTGAAAACGCTCCCATGCTTCTGAAATGGCTTCTGTCTTCTGCTGTTGGAAACTGACAATATTTCCTCTTAAGGCAGTTGTTTTGCCTATAGGGAAAAACTTTGATAGAAAGGTATCTGACAAGTTCGTCCAGTTGTTGATGTTATCTTGATGAGTGTAGAACCACTTCCTCGCTTTTCCTTCTAGTGAGAATGGAAAAAGGCGAAGCAGTATGACGTCTTTGTCAACTCCGTTGATGTGGATTGTGCTTCCAATCTCTAGGAAATTCTGCAAGTGTGCACTGGCATCTTCATGTGCCTTTCCACTGAATTGTGTAGCTTGTACCAAATTGATGAGGCTTGACTTGAGCTCAAACTCAGGTATTCCTTCTTCTACTGCAAATCTTGGACCGGTTGGAATGTTGTCAAGACTTGGAGCAGAGAATTCTTGCAAGGTCTTGTGTGCCATAGCTTCAGCAATTGGTAGCTAGCTTCTTCTTCTCTTGATTGCTTTGGTTCTGATGATGTAGAGTTGAATGTACCCAAAGTCAATCCTGTTATACCCTGTATAAAAATATAAACATAGAAAAACAACAGGGTGAACCTGCCAAAGCAGCGGTGCCTTGTTATGATTTCTCACTTAGTAGCTGTTTTATACAATTATTTCTCTATAGTCTAGTCTAATATTTTATATGAATAATCCTTGATTGATTTTCTGGTTGTTCCCTTTTATGACTTATTCCTGAGACTCATATAATTATCCTATAATTCCTAACATGTCCTATAGATCCTATAGATCCCCGGCAACGGCGCCAGAAATGCTTGTTGACACTAGCCAACACCACTTAGATACTAGGTTGTCATCCCTAGCATGGCGCCAGAGTGTACAAAGGTATTTATAAATGTAAAGGCTCTCTAGAAAATAATCTATTCTATCCGCAAGCGCACAGATAAAACACCTCATTGTAGCATTTCACCAGGATAAGTATTCCAGGTATCGTTATTTATAATTTTGCTTAGGGGATCTTAAGAAGATGGAATTAAATCAAAGGGGCAAAATCTATCAAGGCATAGACTAAAGATAAACTTGCAAGAACATGATTACTAATGAGAAACTCGTCACACAGTCACATACTTTAGCAGGGGGTAAACCATAAAGATAATGATAATAAAGTATAAGTTCATGGGATAAAGAGCACAACGATTAGAAAATAGACTACTCCTCATATATGTAGGTGATGTCGGATTAGCTAGAGAATGGATTCTAAGTCATCTACTAACTACTAAGTCATAATCTACTCTAGTTATCTACAAGATCATATATAGCATAAAAGACTCTTCATTCATGTATAAGGAACATTGATAAAGTAAATCAGAACATCGCATGACTTACTCCACAATACCGGTTCTGCCTGTCCTATCAACGGAGGGTGGACTATATAAGAATCAACGAAACTGTCACTATCGCGAACTACCACACGACTCGGCCAAAAGGATACATTTGCAGATAAATAACATCTAAGCACCACGCTCACATGTGATCTATCACCTAACTCCCTCGCGACAAGAGCTAAGCGCTTTGCAAACTTATACATAAACTCATTATCAATTAGAACTATATCAAATATAGAACTAGAGCAAACTAAGAACATAATAATTAGAGACATAATGCAATTAGAACAATAGAATTAGAGAAAGATATGAATAATACCAATCTTTATTACCGAAGATCCGAATCCAGAGCGTAGTGCTCTACTTCTCTAATTGCTATCTAATCAAACCTCTAAACTTGAAGGATTAGGGAGTAGCTAATTCTAATTCTCTGTGGGAGAGAAGCTCTAAACCCTAACTTTAATGGCTACCTCTGAATAATGATTTCTCCTCTTCTCCTCCAGGGGCCAGGGGGTCTGGTTTTATAGTCCCCTCAAGTGAACGTGAGCCATTGGATCAAACCGACATAGATTGTATGGTTTAGATTGATCCTTTAGGTCGGTGGAGCGTAGTCCCGAAGCAGAGTCCTGATTGGCTTCCTGGCCAGGGCGGGCACCCAAGGGGGGTGGGCGGGCGCCCAACCCCCGAGCCCGAATTGCTTCCCGTTCGTTCCCGTGGCTTCTAGACCCTTCTAGATTAAGGAAAATTGCGCGGCACGTAATTATCTCGTTGTAAACATGACATGTGGGCCTTCTCTCCCTATTTTCTGATAAACCCCTGCAGAAATAGATAAACACCAAAGCTCGTGGAATTCTGTCAGATAAAACCCTAATTCTAGATGTTTGTTTCATATTGATCCTTTTTCATGTTTATTTGATTATTAATTTTAGTACTTAAGGACCGTCAACATATGTCTAGGTTTGGAGTAGTTTCATTTATCTCTTAATTAAGCATGGTGCTTAGTTTAGGAATGATGATCTTACTTCCAAGGAATTTTAAATTAAGCATGGTGCTTAGGTTAAAATGCCCTCCTAAATCAAATTAGACATGGTGTCTAGGTTGATTTTTGAGCCGATAGTATGCTATAGTAGATATTGGATATTTTGTTGGACTAACCCCTGCAGGAAAACTTTCAATATCGACCTGGGAAGTCTTGAGATAAACTCACATTGGAGACAAAGAGAGAGACACATGAAGTTTAACAATTTATACAAGGAAGGCATAACTCACAAGAGATGATCCATGGAGGGTGCCACAAACACGATGCACAACCGCTAAGAAAGGAAAGCTTCCACATGGTGATATTGTACCATCACTCTTCAAGTAAGGTAACATCTTAAGGTACTTGACTATCACTTTTATAAGTTTCTCCTTGGTTTTGGCGTTCACATGAATAAAAGAGACAAACATGTATGATTTACAACTCTAGATTAACGAACCCAATCGATTCAACAGGTTTAGTCCTTCCACCTTTATGATCCCACACTCCTAATGATATGAGCTAAAATGTTGCACACGCAATCTTTGGAAGATATATAAAAAAACATAAGTATAGATAGATTATCTTTCCATTAGGTTGAGCGATCTGATCTGACAAATGTTTTAAATGCTACACTCATGATCTTATTATCCATCAACTTTGTCTTGCTCACTATGCTTAAGGTTAGAGAAGAACAAATACACTTTTGGTTATGTTGGTGTTTTCCACCAACAGGGCCCATGCACTTGATCTCTGCCTTGTCTCTATGAGCAGGTACACTTCAAGCAAAATATGAAGGAGTTTTACAACTCCTAGACTCCACCAAGTGAAGAACCTGGATCTACGAGCACAAACACACTGGAGATACTGGACACTCAGGTAATGACTACCCTCAGATGCTTGAGGACGTAAACTACATCAACAACAACAACTACTACTACTACTACTACAACCGTCCTCAACAAAATCAAGGTTGGAATCAACATAGGCCTAACTACTCAGGTAATTATCAAGGTAATAATTCTTACAATAATAATAATAATTTTCTACTTATGAGAGAGTTAGTGTCTAATCAAGGAAAGCTAATGTATAACCTATCTAAGAAATTGGCATCTAATGATAAAATGTTAGAAAATATAAATAATAGAATGGATAATTTCTCTACTGCCATCAAGGATCAAATTAGCTTTAATAAAATAATTGAATCTCAGTTAAATCAAATAGCTGCTGTTGTTCCTGCTACTAACCCCGATATACCATCACAACAGGAAGGATTAGAATCTACAAATCTTGTAGACATGTTTGATGCAGGTAACTACTGGAGTAACCCTGTTATGGAAGTAATTACTGACCTTCTGCCGGTCAAGAGAGGCGATCCAGGACACCCTGTCATCCCGATCTCCATCGGCATGGTAGACTTCCCAGAAGCACTCTGCGACTTTGGCTCCAGCGTCAACATTATGCCCAGGGTACTCTATGAAAAATTGTTTACACATCCTTTACTAGAAACAACCATGTGTTTGCAGCTTGCAGATCGGACACTAAGTTTCCCAAAGGAAATATTGAAGAACTGCGTCCGAGTTGGTACCTTGTACGCCCCAGTAGACTTCGTGGTGATAGAGACTGGTAGTGATGAGAGGGCACCCATCATCCTAGGGAGGCCATTCCTGAACACCTCGGGGGCTGTCATCTACGCTAGTGCTGCCAAGATTAGTTTCTACATCAACGGGAAGAAGGAGACGTTTTCCTTAAAGAACAAGACTACACAAATCTTAGAGCAATCCCGACATGAACCAAGGAAGAGGACCAACAGGAGGAATAGGAACAAGCAAATGTGGACCGAGTCAGCTAAGATGGTCACTACAGTTCAAGGAGGTCAAGATCGTCGACTTAAGTCACCGTTTGTGACCAAAAAGGACGACCCAGGTATGCCAAGCATCCAGTGCTCCATTAATGGATACCACTTCCAGAAGATGCTTTGTGACACCGGGTCAGGCGTCAACATAATGGCCGCAGTCACCTATCAGCTCCTGTTCAGAACCATGCCTCTAAAATCGACATACATTCAGCTCTAGATGGTAGATTAGACATTCCGAAAGGTTGAAGGTTATTGACATGGGAGAAGATGAGTACGATCCAAACATCATCCTTGGGAGACTGTTCCTCGGCACCGTTAAAGCATTCATCTATTTTGGAACCGGAGAAGTCCACATGCACTTCCCCTCTGAGAAGGTACGCCGCTATCTTACTGACCCTAACTATATAGTTGAAGACTCTAAGCAGGTCAGGACAAGAAGAAGACGACGCAACCGTAACCAGAGGAGGCAAATAATCAAGGACGGATGGGCAGACTACGAAGAAAAAGTGGTAAGGTCTGAAGACATACAACTTGAACAGAACTGTCCTTAGGAGACCGTAGCACTGAGTCAGGTGTGGAGAGAGAAGATAGTTATACACGAAGAGGAGGCGCTGCCGGAACCACCGACTATGCCATCCAGCAAATCCCAGGACGACTGAGAAAACGGAGAGTCCCGTTCGGAGGACTTAAAAACACCGAACGCCTTGCCAAGAGGTAAACTTGGTAGTTATCCTTTTTCCTTTCAACTATTTAAAATAGTTTGCTTTGTTAATCAGGTTCATATCATCTTGAAAAGAAAATAAAAATGTTAAAAATAGTAAGCCCCATGTGAGTATGCTCATGGCATAAAACCCATAAGTACATTCACTGTGGTGGCATAAAAATAAAATAAATATATTATTATCATATAAAAATGAAAATATAAAAATAAATTTATGATCCTACCAAAGAGTGTAACATTTATTGAGGAGGCTCAACATGATAAAGGCTAGATATTTATGCTAACACTTAACTAGTTCCACAAAGCTTTTTTATCTATTTGAGCTCCATAGAATTCAAGGATCAAAGAAGACTAGCAGACGGAGGACATCCTAATCGCTGTCAGGGTGCTGCCGATATTCAAATACACCTCCGCCACCTGCTAGCTACATCAGAAGAAATTAAGTCAAAATCCAGCTTGGGGGAGAGCACCCCATTTATCCAGCTAAGTGTTCTACTCATGTTTATACTTTACTCAAATAATAAAAAGATGCATAATCATAAAAACCCAAATAAAGATTTTGTGCTTATATATATATCTTTTCTTAGTTTGCTAAATAAATAAATAAATAAAGTTTGCTATGAACCCTCATGATAAGCTCTCACATGGAAATGATGAATAGTTGCTCTGCCATGACTAGTTCTCAAAATTGAAATCTCTCTCAAGTTTAGGCATGACTGTTATTAATTAAGATTTGCTCTAAATTTGAACTTGTGGGAAGAGTACTTGATCTAAAGTCTAAGTCGTTAACGGATACGATATGTGAAGGTTGAGCTGCTGTTTATCTGTTCCTAGATATGCTAGAATTCTGGAGAATTTTATCTTTGAAAATCTTTAAAATGTTGCATGATGAGTTCCTGTATGATGAGAGTTTAAAATCCTACCACAGCCATATATACAAGCTTATTAGACTATGAACCATACATTTACTTTTTACTGTTTATGAGCATTGAGTGTGGTCAAGCTGTGTAGACCCTTAGGAGCTTGTCATGTGGTTAAAATCAAGATTCACTTGCACGTTCACTCATACATGCTGCTTCTACTCCGGAAGTATGCATCCACATACATCCACTCGTTTCCATATCCAGATTCACCCAAAATTATTCTACTCCTATCTTTGAGAGAATAGTCAAAAACATTATCCTCTCTCTCTTATTCCCCGTGAAATAAATGCTCGAGATATTTTGGTTACTACCACTTGCTATATTATTCCAGGAGGGTGAGTGCTCTGTAAAAAAAGTGAATACGAGGAAATAAAAAGGGGCAAGTGCCCGAAACCTCGAAAAAAAAGAAGAAAAAGTGAGACGAGAGGTAAAAATGGACAAGTGTTTGACAGTAGAATTAGGGGTACAAGATACCCACCTGAGAGAAAAGAAAAATAAAATATAGAGCTTCTCATTCCCCTCAAAAGCCTCAAGTGCAAGGAAGGTATGTACCCCCTCAAAACAGCAAAAGTAGAATTAGACTTTCACCATTATTTTTACCATTATCACCATTCATTCGCCACACATGCACATCTTGATTTGACTTATTGACTTGTTCTTCTCGATCCATGGTTTGACTATGCAATAAATGTCTTGTAAGTATGCATTAGCTGTCTCCCACCTATAAGCTCCAGATATCAAAACCTTATTAGAGTAGGGTGAGAGAGAAGGCAATGCCACTATGCCTCATACTAAAAATACCACATACTTTGAGAGAAGGCATACACAATTACTGCCTTGGTAAGGATCCACAAATACCACAAAAGAGAGACTAGAGAGAGTCATACAAGGAATCTCTGTGTTTTATTTGAAATTTTGCAAAAACTCCAGAGCTATAGTTAATCGAAGAACAAGAGACATGGCGCTTGAGTAGACCATTCTATCTTTTAACTGCTCAAGACACAAGGGACGGTTGCAAGCCCCATGGTGGAAGGTAAAATGAGTAAGTTTAAATCTTAATAGTTTACCCTAACCAAGAGATGAGATCTTGTTTGAACGCATGAGTACCTTTAAGGCATAAAACCACTGCAGAAACTCTTGAGTCCATCCTTGCTCAGGGACGAGCAAGAGGTATGCTTGGGGGAGCTTGTTGACGATCCTTAATGCTCACATTTAACTGTCAACTAATCATGGAAAAGGACCTATACGCAACCAACATCCAAAATTAGGGTCTCATGTGACAGAATTCCACGAGTTTTGGTGTTTGTCTATTTCTGCAGGGGGTTATCAGGAAACATGGAGGAAAGGCCCACACGTCGGGTTTACATAGAGATATTAATGTGTGCACCAATTTTCTATCATCTAGAAGACTCCAGAAGCCACAGAAACGAACTGGAGGCCGAGCGGGCCCGGGGGCTGGGCGCCCGCCCTCCCCCCTTGGGCGCCCGCCCTGCCCTGGTGACCAATCAGGGCAGGTCTCGTGGATCGTGCTCCACCGCCTTTGAGTATCAATGAAAACCGTGCGATTAAGGTCGGTTTGATCCGACGGCCCACGTTCATTGGGAAGGGCTATATAAGTAGGCCCCTGGCTCCTGGAGAACATACCTCTTCTACAGAATCAAACCTAGGGCTTCAATTATTCATCCAAATAGAGAGGATCCCTCTAGTTCATCTAGTTCTAGTTCTAGTTCTAGTTCATTAGTTCTAGTTAGTTCTAGTTGTAATCTAGAAAATAGGGAGAGAGAAGAGGAGAGTGGAGGAGGAGCCAAATCTGTCGGATCTTCCTCAACATTATACTTTTGCAGCAACTGGTTCGTTCTTCATCGTTCTCCAAGTTCTTCAATTCATAATTCCTGAGTTCTTTAATTACTTTTATTTACATTCAAGTTATTTATTGGATTCCTACTTGCATCATGTGCTCTAGTCTTTGAAACGCTAGAGTAGTAATTAAAAGATTAGACGTGGTGTTTAGTCTTGCAATTACGTGGAATTACACCCAATCCTGCGGATTGTTGTGGTAGCCCTAGGGTAGTGACAACCCTAACGGTCGACGTATTCCACCTCGTTCGGATCGGTGTTTGTAGGACCGTAGTCAGAGCTTCCTAGCCCCCTTCTCATCTCTTTCTGTGGTTAGTGTTCTGATGTCCCAAAATAATTAATCTTTGAAGTAATTCTTGATTCTTAGATCAACTAGAGAACTCTCAGGAAACTTTCTCTCTTCCCACCAAAAATAATTATATAGTTATCCTTGGGCGATCTTGAATCTTAATTAGTACACTCACGTTCTCTATAGAAAATCGATACTCTGGAATACTCCCGGGTGAAAGCTACATCGGTATCCGTGGGCTTGCGGATTTTTTCTGTTTGCGTTTAAAATACCCAACAAACACCTACTTTAAGATATTAAAATTAAGTAATACATTTTTGCATTAACAAAATACTAATTATTTTTCATATTTAAATTTCCTATTATAAGAGATGGAAAGATTTTATGTTTCCAAATTTATTATGTAGGCAATTAGACAAAAAGAAATAGAACTATTATTCTTTAACAAATTAATACCTATTATTCTATTTACTATACAATTAACAAAATTAATCTAATTACTGTAAGCATAAGTAAATAGGAAATGGCAAAAATACCTTTAGTCCCGGATCCAGCCAGAAACCGGGACTAAAGACCTTTTAGTCCCGGTTGGTGCTGCGCATCGGGACTAAAGGTCGCCAAAGCTATTTAACCGAACAGTCTTCTTTCTCAGATTGACGTTGCCCTAATTCTTCCTCCACCACACGCCGCTCCTCCCCGCCATCGCCTCACCCTCGTCCCCGGCCGTCTGGAGCCCAGGAGCACTGCCGCCGCCACCGCAGCCGAGGAGCGCCCCCACCGCCGCCGCCACCAAGCCGAGGAGCGCCCCCACCGCTTCTTTCTCCGGTGTCGAGCGCCTTCTTTCTCCGACGACTGTACCGGCGCCGTAGAGAGCTTCTTCTTCGGCGGCGTTTCTTCTCCGTGCGCGTTTCTTCTCCGTACACCGCGCGCGCGAACTTCTTCTCCCTCGGCCGCCACCGTACGAAGATGAACTCTCCGCCAGCACTTGTTGCATTGTGTGATGTTTTTTTAGAAACTATATATGTTGAGAGTTTTGTATATATATTGAGATGAGAAATTGTTATGTTGTTTTTTATATAAAATATATGCAATCCTATTTTGATTTGGACAAGGGGTTGTGCGATGTTTTTTTAGAAACTATATATGTTGAGAGTTTTGTATATATATTGAGATGAGAAATTGTTATGTTGTTTTTTATATAAAATATATGCAGTCCTATTTTGATTTGGACAAGGGGACATAATTTATTTGATTGTGATGTGGCTGGCGGACAAAATCCTTGGACAGACTGAAATTTTCACAATTTAGTAGTAGGGATAGATATTGATATGAGATGTATAATTTCTATTTTATAATTTATTTTTTGTATTATATAATTTATATGATATAATTTTTATCCTGTTTTGTAATTAGTTTATGTTAGCCCTTAGTTGTAATTAGTTTATTGTTATATACTTATCCTATGTATAGAAGCTTAATTAGTTTATGTTAGCCCTTAGTTGTTGTATCGAATATTTTCAAAACTAAACAAGTCTATCGAATATTTTATGGAATATCGAAAGAGCAGTCTGGATATTAATTACAAAATTAATTACATAATTTCTCTAAAAACGGTGAGACAAATTTATTATATCTAACTAATCTGTTATTAGCATATCTGTGTTATTATAGTAATTATGGCTAACATAAAGTAATTAAGCTTAAAAGGTTTGTCTCGCAGTTGTTGGGTATTTTAAACGCAAACAGAAAAATCCGCAAGCGCACGGATACCGATGTAGCTTTCACCCGAGAGTATTCCAGAGTATCGATTTTCCACAGGGAACGTGAGTGTACTAATTAAGATTCAAGATCGCCCAAGGATAACTATATAGTTATTTTTGGTGGGAAGAGAGGAAGTTTCCTGAGAGTTCTCTAGTTGATCTAAAAATCAAGAATTACTTCAAAGATTATTTATTTCGGGGCATCAGAACACTAACCACACAAAGAGATCAGAAGGGGCCTAAGAAGCTCTGACTACGGTCCTACAAACACCGATCCGAATGAGGTGGAATACGTCGACCGTTAGGGCTGTCACTACCCTAGGGTTACCACAACAATCCGCAGGATTGGGTGCAATTCCAGGTAATTGCAAGACTAAGCATCATGTCTAATCTATTAATTACTACTCTAGCGTTGCAAAGACTAGAGCACTTGATGCAAGCGGGAATCTAATAAATAACTTGACTGTAAATAGAAGTAATTAAAGAACTCAGGAATTGAAGAACTTGGAGAACGATGAAGAACGAACCAGTTGCTACAAAAGTAAAATGTTGAGGAAGATCCGACAGATCCGGCTCCTCCTCTGCTCTCCTCTTCTCTCTCCCTATTTTCTAGATTACAACTAGAACTAACTAGAACTAGAACTAAAACTAGATGAACTAGAGGGATCCTCTCTACTTGGATCAATAATTGAAACCCTAGCTTTGATTCTATAGAAGATATATCCCTCTAGGGGCTGGTGGGGGCGCCTTATATAGCCTAGGAAGAGTAGCCCCCAAGAAATCTAGGAAGAGTAGCCCCCAAGGAATTTCCACGTCATCGATCCGCGTCACGTTATTCTCCACCATCCGATCAAACCAACCTTAATCACGTGATTTTCCTCGATCCTTAGAGTCGGTGGGGCATAATCCCTGAAGTGGACCCTGATTGGGCACCACAGGAGGGCGGGCGCCCTGGTCCCTAGGGCGGGCGCCCTAGGCCAGGCCCCGTTCTGCCTCTGCTTCGGTCCAATCGCTTCTTAGGTCCATCTCATTACGGAAAATTGAAGCAGGCCTTAATATCTCTATGTAAACCTAACGTGTGGGCCTTTCCTCCATATTTCCTGATAACCCCCTACAGAAATAGACAAACACCAAAACTCGTGGAATTCTGTCAGATGAAACCCTAATTTTGGATGTTGGTTGCATATAGGTCCTTTTCCATGATTAGTTGACGGTTAAATGTGAGCATTAAGTACCGTCAACAAGCTCCCCCAAACATAACCTTTGCTCGTCCCTGAGCAAAGCTAAAATCAATAAGAAAACAGGGGTTACTTTTATGCCTCTTACTATAGGGTTTTTAAGTTATCACTAAGGTCTTAAGTGATTGAAAAACTAAACGAGTCATACACTATGTCTCAAGTTCTTCTGTCTTACCTTTATTCTGGAGTTTTTTGTAAGTTTCCAAAATAAAACTGAGGCATTTTCCTTCTTCTCAAAATATATATAAGTAGAGCTTTAAAAGTTTTAGCATACTTACTTTGCATTTTGCTATGTCAATGCTCGGAGCAAGGGAGAGGAATGTCATACTCCTAGATCAAGACCTTTGACCTTTTTGAAAAATTTGTCATCTCTTACTGGCATATTGCTTATTAGAGGGACCATGGGCTATCATTTTTTTCTTTCTTTTTTCAGTATCTCTCTCTTTTTTTTCTTTTTTTAAGTGGGCACCAAGTACCCCTAATTCTACTATTGGACACGTGTCCATTTTTTCCACTCAGGTGGGTATCTTTGTACCCCTAATTCTACTTCGGACACTTGTCCATTTTTACCTCTCGTCTCACTCTTTTTTTTTGAATCAAATTTTTGCATAGTCTCATGCCTTTAACGCAATAATACTTCGGAAGAGTGAATCTTTTATATTTTTAAAACAAAAAGATCTTAATCTTTGGAGCATGATAATTCTCTCAACCAAAACTACAAGAATTAATAATGGCCTGAACAAAGCAAGTGACCACAGTTGTAATATTTATATCTTATAAGACTCTAGGTATTATGTCAAACAGGATCTCATTTTTTTATGAATTTTTAGATTTTCAAAAGATAAAATCTCGAGAACTCTAGCAAAACTTGGAACAAGTTAAATAGTAGCTCAGACCTTCTCATATCATGTATGTCAATTACCTAGACTTGGATCAAACTTTCTTTTTATTTTATTTAAAACATAGGATTACACAAAACTATTGTATATTACTCAAAAGAAAAACTTTGTTTGGTTTCATGGTTATGCATTTATTTATTTATTTATTTCTGAATACTAGTAAATAAAACCAAGAAAGAAAAGTAATACTTATCTAGATACATGTGGGGGTGCCTCCCCCAAGCTGGATGTTGACATAGTCATTCACTCTTGTGGCCTGCATGTTCGGTCTCACTCTTCTTAAGCCTCAAAATCCTGCACAACCCAAAGAGACAACAAAACTCGTGGAACATGTTAAGGGTTAGGTAATTGTCTAGAGCTTATGAGAGCTTAATGTGAGAATTCTATGAACTCAATCACATCAAGTTTCTCTACCAGGTTGTTTTGTGGCTCGAGATAGATTTTCAAGCGTTGACCATTTACCTTAAAAGTGTTACCTATGTCGTCTTGGATGGTAATGGCTCCATGAGTTGGAGTGTCAATAACCTTGTATGGTCCATCCCACTTACTTCGTAGCTTACCACGCCCAAAGAGCTTAACTCTCGAATTGAATAGTAGAACCTTATCTCCAGATTTAAACTCCTTGTGCTTGATTCTCTTATCATGCCATCGTTTTGTTCTCTCTTTATAGATCCTTGAATTGTGCTAGCAAGGTGGAGATTCATGTTCCATTTCTTGAGTGCCCAATGAGCCTTAAACTCTACTTCCACAGGCAAATGACAAGTTTTTCCATATACAAGTTGATAAGGTGACATGCCTGTGGGTGTTTTGAATGCAGTTCTATATGCCCAAAGTGCATTAGGAAGTTTGTCCTTCCACCCCTTACCCATCTCATCTACAGTCTTTTGTAAAATATTTTTGATTTGTTTGTTAGATGTTTCGGCTTGACCGCTAGTCTGAGGATGGTATGGTGTTGCGACGTTGTGTTGAACTCCATGATCGGCTAGGTACTTCCGGAAGATTTTGTCGATGAAGTGGGAACCTCCATCGCTTATAACTATCCGGGGTATACCAAAGCGAGGAAAGATTACTTCATGGAACATTCTCTTGGCATGTTTTGAATCAGCTGATCGACAAGGTAGGTCTTCTGCCCATTTGGACACGTAGTCCACAACTACTAAGATATACTCACAATTCCCGGACATAGGGAATGGCCCCATGAAATCAATGCCGCATACATCAAAAAGTTCTACTTGAAGATTATTTGTGAGAGGCATTTCATTTCGTGAGTTGATATTCCCATGTTTTTGACATCGGTGGCATCTCCTGACAAAGTCCTTTGTATCTTCATACATTGTTGGCCAGAAAAAGCCACTTTGCCAAATTTTAGCATGTGTCTGAAATGCTCCATAGTGTCCTCCATATGGCGAGGCATGACATCTTTCCATAATTTGAGTAGCCTCAGCCATAGGAACACATCTTCTCAAGAGTCCATCAGCGTAGACTCGGAAAAGATATGGCTCATCCCAAAGGTGGAAACGACTATCGTGAAGCAACTTCCTTTTGTTTGTACCAGGTGGGACATAGCCTTTTACTATAAAGTTTACGATGTCTGCATACCATGGATCTATATGTGTTATCTTAAGCAGGGTGTCATCCATTAGGTAGTCATTTATGGGAAGCTCATCATGTGTTTCCTTATATTGAAGCCTAGACAAGTGGTCGGCTACAAAATTATCTACTCCCTTCCTATCTCGGATTTCTATGTCAAAGTCTTGGAGTAGAAGAATCCATCGAATTAGACGAGGCTTAGCATCTTTCTTAGTGAGGAGGTACTTGAGAGCAGCATGGTCTGAATAGATGATTATCTTTGCCCCCACTAAGTAAGATCTAAACTTGTCTATAGCAAAGACAACGGCCAAAAGCTCTTTTTCAGTTGTAGTGTAATTGAGCTGTGGTCCAGACAAGGTTTTGCTAGCGTAGGATATGGCATAATGCTTTTTATCCTTGGTTTGTCCTAAAACGGCACCAACTGCAAAATCGCTAGCATCACACATGATCTCAAAAGGAAGATTCCAATCAGGTGGTTGGATAATCAGGGCTGAGATGAGTTCTTTCTTAAGAGTTTGAAAAGATTCATGACACTCATCACTAAAGATGAAAGGTGCATCCTTAGCTAGGAGACTAGTTAGGGGTCTAGCAATTTGAGAGAAGTTCTTGATAAAGCGTCTATAGAACCCTACATGTCCCAAAAAGCTACGGATTCCTTTCACACTCGTGGGAGGTGGAAGTTTTTCAATAACTTCAATCTTTGCTTTGTCCACCTCTATACCACGTTTGGACACTTTATGTCCTAGCACTATTCCTTCGTGAACTATAAAATGGCATTTCTCCCAGTTCAGGATTAAGTGCTTTTCTTCACATCGCTGCAAGACTCTATCTAAATTCTCCAAACAATGATCGAAGGTTTTGCCATAGACGGTAAAATCATCCATGTAAACCTCCATGATCTTCTCAATCATGTTCGAGAAAATAGACATCATGCACCGTTGGAAAGAAGCTGGAGCATTGCACAATCTGAACGACATTCGTCGGTATGCATAATGTAACACTCCTAGTGTTAGGTTGCATGTTAACCATGAGCATTGCATCATCATAAGCATCATCATGATCACTCATGAGCATCACACCATGATCATATGCCATTTGCTACATGCACTACATGATTAAATTGCTTGTGTGACTTGAATTGAGTGACTATAATGGGTAGCCAATGCAAACAATTGTACATTGTCTTCCAAATTACTTCAATCATGTTTAGAATATCATTTGGAACAAAGTTCATGTTGAACGTTTTGGCCAAAAATGCCCCTAAGTCATGATTAACCCTAGGATGGCTTATTTGACCCCCTAAACCTCCTATCAAAGATGTTTTATGAAAGTAATGTTAGAGACCTTGCATGTCTGTGACACCTGAAGAAAAGTTGTAAAGAATTTCATAAGCTACAAAAGTTATGTTGATGACTTTTTATGAAAAAGCTTAGAACACATCCAAACATTGCTCACAAGCCAAAAATCAGGGCTGATTTCACACTTAGCCAAATTTGGCTAAGTGTTGAGTCACGCAGTTTCGAGGAAGGGTTGTTTGGAGCTTTGTAGTTTGAAATCCAGACCGAGTTAGACTTGGATCTTGTAATCAAAGTTGTAGAACTAGTGTAGCTCTACCCAGAGGGTCAAATCTCAGCCAAAACCACCGAATGAGCTGAGAGTAAAACGTTGACAAAGTTCGAGTTTCAGTCACTGGCCATGGCAACTGAATCGCTCGATTTAGTTTGGACAGAACCGTCCGCCGCCGCGTGTCCGGCCACCTGTCGGCCGTACGTCGACGGCAACCCCGCCTGTCAGCTCCCACGGCG
The DNA here is from genome assembly GCF_000003195.3 of Sorghum bicolor. Classification (NCBI taxonomy): domain Eukaryota; kingdom Viridiplantae; phylum Streptophyta; class Magnoliopsida; order Poales; family Poaceae; genus Sorghum; species Sorghum bicolor. The sequence goes on from NC_012878.2 coordinate 32,723,152, forward strand.
TCCCTAAGTCGCCACGCACCGGGTGGACGCCTCAGACGCGCCCTCCACTCGCTCAGCGCAGCACATTTCGCTCCGCCGTCGCCTCAGGAAGCTCCGCCGCGCTTCGGCGAGCTCCTCCGGTCGTTCCACCGCGTCTCCAGCCAAGCCAGTCTGCCCAGAGCTCCGCCTTGACGTCCTCTACCTCAACGTCCACTCCATTCCCTTGGCCGAGCACCGGTGAGGTCACATTGTCATCTCCGTCGCGAGCTCCACCTCGTCGGAGTTCACAGAGATCACCAGCAACGTGGCCAGACCTCTCTGGTTCACCTCTGGCCGTGATTCTTCTTCCTATAGCTTCGCCTGGAGCCGCTCTTGCTCGTCCGCAACCTCTACCGCGTCGCCATTGCCTGGATCCGCCGGCGTAACGCCGCGCAGCGCCGCCGCTCCGCCATTCCCGACGGCGAGCACCTTAGGGTCCAGTAGAGCGCGGGTAAAGTAGGTCAACAGAGTCGCCTTGATGAGAGGAACACGTAGGTGCCCTTAGATCCGGCCGAGACCTCGTCGTCGATGAGCTTCGCCGGCGACGAGCATCTCTCCTGTCTCTGTCTCACTGACGCGCGGGTCCCGGATGTCAGCCTCTCGGTTTCACCCCCTGGGTCACTGTTGTTGCAGAGCCTGTGCTGTTTTTGAAAAATTCATATCTGGAGTTTTAGAGATCCAAATGTGGTGATTCCAATTTTGCTAGGTTCCAGCATAAGTCTAGTTTTTAATAAAAATATGAAACATGCCCTGTTTTTGCAGAAATAAATAGTTATAAATTAATCTTGGATTTTCAGTGGGTAATTCTATCTTGAGATCTATTGATCTGCTGGCCATGCAAATTTAGGGAGTTGTTACTTATGATATGAGTAGTCTCTGATAAATTTATCATGATTTTTGGAAGCCTGGTTAAGAAGTTAAAAATAATTCTTGCTTAAATAGGAGTTTCTTGTGATATTTTTAATAAATAGGTTATAGCTCCTTTTGTGATGGAACTTGCTGAGTGTTGTACTTATGTGTAGACAAAGCTAGGAAAAATCTGAAATCTGTTGTTTGACACTTTTCGATAGGATTTCACATTTATGCCTTGCATGCCTCTACTAGCTTGTTATTTTTTATATCTCATAATGTGTGTGTGCAAATGTTCTGAAAATTTTACAGTGATCTTATGTTAGCATAAGTAGCTTGCTGTAATTTTCTAAGGATTTTTGGAACAATTGGAGTATATGTTCATTAAATCACCTTAATAATTAAATAAATGGAAAAGGTGATGATAGAAATAGTTTTAGACCTTGCCATGATATTTTCTGGTGTTTCTTAGATATGTTCTACCTACTGGTGCAATTAGATTGTTCCTTTGATACATCCTCAACATGTGCAAAATATTATTTTTGGCTATTTATGCCTTTCCTAGAGCATTTCTGTGTAGCTGATAGCAAATGCTTGAGAACTAATTAAAGATATTAATTTCTGGGAAACTTGTCTACAACAAACTTGTAGCTAACTTATTGATGTACTTCGTGTCCAAATTTCATGGCATTTGGTTGAGTAGTTTGAAAGTTATGCATGTTGCAAGTAGCTGCTGCAAAGTGCTTGCTCTCTGGATTTTCCAGAGCAGCCAGCCAACTTTGTAGGTTTTGGCATACTTAAGTTGGGAATTAGTCTGGGATGTCTAAAAGTGAACTGTAGAAAATTTGCTAAGCTTTCCAGAAAGTGCTTACTTGCTTAATTTTATTAAATGATGCTTAAGTTATGCATTACTTGTTATACCTTGTTTATGTCCCTTTGGCTCTTCATCATGGCATCATGCTTCATATGTGCATTCTCTATATTCATCTCCTTGTCATGCATCCATAGGTGTACCCAAAGGTGTGACGGTGCTGGAGTTCGAGTTGCCGGAGCCGGAAGGACAGCAAGGGGAGCTACCTCAAGGAGCTGAGGAGGAGGAGGACTTGCCGGAGTGCCCTGACCATCGTCCCTCTACCTACGCCGAAGGCAAGCCCCAGAGCATTATAAGCCTCCTACTATTTTATTATCATGTTCAGCTATCAAACGACTATGGTTATATATTGTTGCATTAAGTGGTAGGCGTTGATATGACACCCTTGCTGCATAATGACTACCTTGTTCACCTTAAACATTATCAAAGTAGGTCCAGGATCGAAGTAATGCTTAGCCATGCTTAGCTCGGTAGAAGCCGGGTGATTTCCTGTCACCTGCGAGAGTTAGGTGGATGATGATCACGGTTGGCTAAATTTGCTATCATGGAGATAACCAGGTGCTAAAAATGAACTTGAGATCGGGCGGGATGACGATAGTGCAACAACAAGGCATGGAGGTCTTGGGTGTGAATCTATCCCCGTCTGTGTCGTTTAAGGACCGAATCGCTGTACGTCCCCGTGTCATGTTGAACGCATGCCTATCACTTAGTTGGCCGGATAAGTCGTTCCGACCGCGAAGCCTACGAGTGCAACTCAGGCCGGATACCCCGTTCTGTATGAGTGCGCACCCCGATTGGTAGCAAGTATGTGCGGGGAGTCAATGGCGTAAGACCGAGGTGTCAGGTTAGAGTCCTGACCCTGGCAGATTGGTGGTCCCTGGGGGTGCGGCGCTGGGCGGACCCGCGAATTGGTCCGGAGTTGTGCTAAAGGTGATCCGAGCTGCCGTCATGAAGTATGCTTGGGTGAGTGTTAGGAATACCCCTCCAGCTGGATAGGAATCGATTCGAATCGCCATCTCTCCCGGATAGTGAGATCTTGACTTGGGCAGCGGCAACGTAGAATTCACTAAGCAAACATAATGGTTATGATGAGAATGTTGATAGCAAAGTGATAATCCGGATATGGTTATTAATGTAATGCTTAAAAACTCAAGTGTATGCTTAGAACAGGTGCTAATCTAGTGGATAGTTGCTAAGTAATGAACCTGCTGCTGAAATATGATAAATAAATTACTTACAACAAAGGCTTTTATGCAAAAAGGTGAGTCAAACCAGTCCACAAAGATCAGCCTTGCATAATCCTTGGTGTCACTTTATTTCTGGTTTGTGACGGGTATGTCTAGCTGAGTACATTCTCGTACTCAGGGTTTTATTTACCCGTGTTGCAGATGATGTCGTCTATCACGGCTATTGCGCTAACTGTGATCACCCAGCTGCGGATGATGAATAGATCATGGGCGTGATCACTCTTCTACCTTCAGTTATGCTTTTGTTGGGACTTGACTATGGAACTGGCATGTATTATAAACCGAGTTGGAGTTGTTTCAAAACTACTTTGTTTCCGCTATTGCTATGGGTTGTAATAACCTCTTTTAAACTCTGATGTGATGTAAAACTATGTTCTGTGTTGAATGTTGTAATCTGCGATGGTGATGCTTGATCATGTACGATCTTGGTTGTATGTTGGTTGAATCGAGGTCTTTTGAGATTTCGTCGGACTACCGGGTTTATATGGGTTCAAGTCCATTGGCTTGACTGCCTCAGTGGTCGCTAATTCACTTGAATTCTTATAAATTGGACGGTTCTGTTACAGCTGGCATCAGAGCAAGATTAAGCATATAACCATCATAGATGTATTTGAAAACAAATGAATTTGGTTTTCTCAAACTAATTTGGCAAATTAGGCTATATATAGGGTGGTTTTAAAAAGGGTTTTGATAACTTATACCATGCCAGTGGTCGTGCCCTTATGCCCATATAAGGACTTTTAGGTGGCTTAATATTACTAACATGGGGGTTTTTCCTTTCGTCGTCCATATGGCGTGCAATTATATGGATACCGCTTACTTAAGTGGTAATGAATGGACCACATACCTCTACGCCATGGTAGGCATTGCTTGTTTTCTTTCGTCATCCATACGGCGTGAAATTGTATGGATGCCACTTGCTTGAGTGGTAATGTATGGATCTATATGCCTCTACGCTACGGTAAGTGTGAGCTGTGAGAGCATGACCGTCCAACCGTCGGTCTAGGGGAGTGCTAGCTGCGGTTACTGGAATATCTACATGTTTCACACATGTATATATGAAGGTACTTAATTATGGGTAGTAGGTGCAGCCATGTATACATAGTTGATGTATATGTGGGTGTATCCCAATTGGGTAGGGTGCTGCGATATATGTTCGGCAATATATATCGGAGTACCTAGCTTGATTGTTGATGATTGGATATACATTTCTGCACTTATACTATTGTGGGGCTGGGCTGAAATGAAATCTTCTGCAGGTACACTAACAACGAAATGTGTAGACCGTGTAGTTGCGTATAAAGAGTGCACGTATGTATGCCACCGACTATACCGTTAGAACTTTCTTCTAAGTTTGGAAAGGATGTATGGAACGTGCATGCATCATGAATCATTCATACATTCTTTATGCAATACTTGGGTATTAAATTCTGAAAATACGATTCTTTATCTCTCCTTGTCACTAATCTCCCTTACTCAAATGTGGTCTTTCTACAGATGGCAGCCCCGCACGCGAGTGAGACTTTTCTGGACATGTTTGGCACTCCTACTCTGTTGTGGAGGGTGCTAAGTTCAGTTGGATATGAGGAACCACCTAAGTACACTTGGACCGAGGCTGAGCATGCAGGGGCCTTACCTTGGGTAGATGTCCAAATTACAGTTCCCCCTTGTCCAAATAACCCACAGTGGCTAGGTTGGTTAGTTGACTGTGATGGCCAAACCCCTTGGAAGGGTGCCCAAGTAGCAGCCCTGGAGGTTTTACTAGAGATTTGCCAAAAGCATGGTGATGAGCTAGTGAATGGCCCAGCGGGATCCGTTCCCAGAGTGAGTGTGGCTGACACATTTTGTGTCCCAGGTTGGGAATGAGTCTTTAGAGATGAGAGAAACCTTGCTAGGATATAGCTCTAGCCCTGCCATGAGCGCCATGCTAGCGGTACTTAAGCTGTACTATGTACGCCAGGACACCTACATAGATGCCATGCTAGCGCTTCAACAAGCACAAGTTGGGCAGCGCAAGCTACGCAAGCGTGTGCGCAAGCACCGCAAGGCTTTTATGGATGCACAAGTTGAAATCCAAAACTATCATACCGCTCTGTAAGCCCGCCGCAACCAAGTTGAGAATGCAGTTAGAGAGCGCAATGAGGCACAAGCCCGCATGATGCAAATGACTAGAGAGAGAGATGAGGCTATGCGCTTGGCTGAAAATAGAGAAGCTGCTAGAGTTAGAGCCTTGTTCCATGCGGAAATGAGGGAGGAAGAGCTGATTACTAGGATTGCTGAGCTGCAGTTAGATGTCCATCGCTTAAATAATATCAGAAATCCTATCCCACAACCAGCCCCTTTTAATCATGAAGAAGCTTCTAGTGAGGAAGATCAGGATGATGGCATTGTCTCTAATGGAGAATCCGAGGAAGATGTGTAGCCTAGCAATAATTCTATGATCAAGTATCAGTTTCCATCTCTTTCATGTAATGGACATGTAATCTGAATTTTAGTTGAGACTCTATGTATTTGGCCATGGTGCCCATCCTGTAAAACTTAAGTTGTAGCAGTCACTCTGTGTAACCCTATGCACTCAATTGTGATGCTCCATGTTTATGTTGAGCCTAAATAATTCTCTACAATGTCTTTAATCTTTGAGAAATTGTGGCTGTGATTGATCGCGAGAATAACCAAGTGTCATGGGAGATATTCTCTTATTGTACATGGATTATTGCGCCTTAATTTATGAGAATTTACTTCATTAAATTCCGTATGGCAGCAATTAAAGTTCATGACAATCATATCTGTATCCTAAACGATCACTTGGTATGCCTTGTGCAGATGGCTCGCAACACTCGCTCCGGTCACAATGAGGTGCCGCCACCACCACCTCCTCCCCCGCCTACGCCGACTGAGCTATTGGCAGCTCTTGTTGAGGGCCAGCGTATGCTCAACGAGGCTATGCAAACTATGGCGCAACAGAATCGGGGTGGTCGCCATGCCCGCCAAGGCGGAAAGGCAAATCAGTACAGCAGTTTCAAGGATTTCCAGGACACCAAGCCGCTGCTTTTCAAGGAGGCTGTTGAACCTCTAGAAGCTGATGAGTGGCTTAACACTCTTGAACAGAAAATTCCGGTTGCTAAGGTTAACCGAAGAGCTAAAAGCGGAATATGCAGCCCACCAGTTGGAGGGCAAAGCGGGTATTTGGTGGAGTCATTACAGGACTAGCTTGCCCGCCAATGCTGTTGTAACCTGGGACCAGTTCCAAACTGCTTTCAGGAATACTTATATTCCACAAGGCTTAATGACTATCAAGCACACCGAGTTCATGAACTTGACGCAAGGCACTAAAAGCTTGACTGAGTATCTTCATGCTTTTAACAATTTGTCTCGCTATGCTCCTGAGATGGTTGACACCGAAGCCAAGAAGCTTGCTAGTTTCAAGAGGGGATTAGGTCCCAAGTTGTCCAAAAACATGGCTGATAACAAGAGTACCACCTTTAATGAGTTTGTGAGTGATGCATTGACTCAAGAGAACTCCAATGCCGTGTATGCCGCGTCCAAGAACCGCAAGAGGGCCTATGAGGCAGGTGCTTCACAGTCCAAGGCTCCAGTGGCAAGCAAGCCGGCCTATCGCCCACCCAATGCTGTGGCAAGGTATAGGCCGCCGCAGAAAAAGTCAACTGTGAAGATGGGAGTTCGCAAGTCCTTCACAGTTGCTCTCCCAAGAGGTGCCACGGGTCAAGGAGGTCCCAAGACTCCTCCTGATAACCGTCCCTGCTTCAATTACAAACAAGTTGGTCACTGGGCGAGAGATTGCCCTTATCCTAAGAGAAATGCTGCGGCTGGAGGCAATAACCGTATGGGTCGAGTGCACTATACCACCATTGAAGAAATTCCGGAAGGTGAAGTGGTTACGGCTGGTATGTTCCTTGTAAATCAACACCCTGCAGTTGTCTTGTTTGATTCTGGAGCTTCACATTCATTTATGAGTCAAGCATTCGCATCTAAGCATGGGCAACATCTAATCGACCTTGATAGTGGAAAATTTTGCATTAGTGCTGCTGGTAACCAAATTGCTACAAACCAAGTAGTGAGGGATGTACAAATTGCCATAGAAGGGCGTATTTATTCAGCAAATCTTGTGATCTTACCGGGCTTGGGAATAGATGTTATCCTAGGAATGAAATGAATGAGTGATCATGGAGTGTTAATAGACACTTCAACTAGGGTCATCATGTTGAGGGAGCCTGATAGTGAGGAAGCTTTCTTAGTTCAACTCCCTAGAAGCAATGACATCCGTCACGCGGCCAATGCTATTCGACCACTCACTATAGCAGAAATTCCGGTAGTGTGTAAGTTTCCGGATATTTTTCCAGAAGACCTGCCGGGTTACCGCCGGACAGAGACATTGAGTTTAAAATTGATCTAATTCCGGGTACCGCACCTATCTCTAGAAGGCCTTATCGAATGCCACCCAACGAGTTGGCAGAGTTGAAAAAGCAATTGCAAGAACTGCTTGAGAAGGGTCTTATTCGGCCTAGTTCTTCTCCATGGGGTTGTCCGGCTCTTTTTGTCAAGAAGAAGGACAAGTCTCTATGTATGTGTGTAGACTATCGTCCGTTGAATGCTGTGACTATCAAAAACAAGTATCCCCTGCCCCGCATTAATATCCTGTTTGATCAATTAGCCAAGGCCAAAGTATTCTCCAAAATCGATCTGCGATCTGGGTATCATCAAATCAAGATCCGACCTGAAGACATTCCTAAAACGGCTTTCTCTACAAGGTATGGGTTATATGAGTATTTAGTCATGTCCTTTGGTCTGACTAATGCCCCTGCTCATTTCATGTACCTGATGAATTCGGTGTTCATGCCTGAACTGGATAAGTTTGTGGTGGTGTTCATCGATGATATATTGGTGTACTCTAAAAATGCACAAGAACATGAGGAGCACCTTCAGATTGTACTCACTAGATTGCGAGAACATCAGCTCTATGCCAAGTTCAGCAAGTGTGAGTTTTGGCTGAAGAAGGTGCCTTTCTTGGGCCATATTTTATCCGAAGAGGGTATTTTTGTTGACCCGTCAAAGGTGCAGGAGGTTTTAGACTGGAAGGCCCCGACTTCAGTGCACGAAGTCCAGAGTTTTCTCGGTCTAGCTGGATATTATCGGCGCTTTATTCCAGACTTTTCCAAAATAGCTAAGCCTATGACCAAGCTACTGCAAAAAGATGTGAGGTTTGTGTGGTCCGAGGAGTGTGAAGTTGCTTTCACCACTTTACGCCATTTGCTGACCACCGCTCCTGTTCTGGCACAGCCTGACATTGAAAAGCCATTTGATGTCTTTTGTGATGCATCTGGCACTGGCCTAGTTTGTGTGCTTATGCAAGAAGGCCGAGTTATTGGCTATGCTTCTCGGCAGCTGAGGAAACATGAAGCCAACTACCCTACTCATGATCTAGAGTTAGCAGCAGTTGTACATGCATTGAAACTCTGGAGACACTATCGGTTGGGTAATCTTTGTCACATTTACACTGACCATAAGAGCCTCAAATATATATTCACTTAGCCCGAATTGAACATGAGACAAAGAAGATGGTTGGAGTTGATAAAAGACTACAATTTAGAAGTACACTATCATCCCGGCAAGGCCAATGTTGTAGCTGATGCTCTCAGTCGGAAACAACATGTTAGACCTCTCCTAGAGGAAGGCTTCAATTTATTGCATCCTGTGGTCCTGCACAACATCATAGTTAGTTGCTCATTAGAGAGTCAAATCATAGAGCTCCAAAAATCTGATCCTGGTATTTTTCATATCAAGAGAAAAATTCAAGAGCAAGACACCAAGCATTTCAGGGTAGATGAGAAAGGTGTACTGTGGTTTGACAATCGACTAGTTGTACCTAAAGATCGTGACCTACGCAACAAAATTCTAGAAGAAGCTCATTTTTCCAAATTGTCAATTCATCCGGGTAGTAGCAAAATGTACCAAGACTTAAGACCTCATTTCTGGTGGACCAAAATGATGAAAGAAATAGCAGCCTATGTCGCAAGGTGTGATACTTGCTGCAGGGTAAAAGCAGTTCACCTAAAACCTGCAGGTTTATTGCAACCTTTGTCGATTCCAGGTTGGAAGTGGGAAGAAATCAGCATGAATTTCATTGTTGGACTTCCCCTTACTCAAAAAGGGCACAATTCTATATGGGTGGTTGTTGATCGTTTGACCAAGTCGGCTCATTTTATCCCTGTACACTCTACATACCGACCATCCGACTATGCTGAGTTGTACTTCTCTCAGATAGTTAAATTGCACGGAGTGCTTCGCACTATTATTTCTGATAGAGGTCCTCATTTCACTGCTCGCTTTTGGGAGCATCTGCATTCACTCCTTGGTACAAAGTTGGTTCGCAGTTCAGCCTATCATCCTCAAACCTCCGGTCAGACTGAGCGTGTGAATCAAATTCTAGAGGATATGTTGAGGGCATGTGTTATATCTTCCAAGGGTGCATGGGAGAAATGGCTACCCTTAGCTGAATTCTCTTACAACAATAGCTATCAAGAAAGTATCCAAATGGCTCCTTTCGAAGCCTTGTATGGCCGCAAATGTAGAACTCCGTTAAACTGGGTCGAACCTGGTGAGAGGAGGTACTACGGAATTGACTTTGTCAAAGAAGCGGAAGACATGAGAGCTGCCCAAGCTAGGCAGAAAAGCTATGCTGACCGAAGAAGAAAGCCAATTTTGTTTGAAATAGGTGACTTTGTGTACATTAAGGTATCACCCATGAAAGGAGTGAATCGCTTCGGCGTTAAAAGGAAGCTTGCCCCTAGGTATGTGGGTCCCTACCAAATCATTGAGAAGAGTGGCAAGGTAGCTTACAAAGTGCAACTACCTCCCGAAATAAGAGCTATTTTCCCTGTATTCCACGTGTCTCAACTCAAGAAGTGTCTTCGTGTGCCCGAAGAGAGAGTTGAAACAAGAGATATCAAGTTGCAGTCCGACCTATCCTATGAAGAAAAGCCTGTACAAGTTCTTGATGTCAAAGAACGAGTTACTCGTGGGAGGGTGATCAAACTTTTTAGAGTTTTGTGGAACCGTCAAAATGAGAGAGATGCCACTTGGGAAAGGGAAGATTATTTACAAGTAACTTATCCCTCATTCTACGAAAAGTGGTACGTCTTTCAAATCTCGGGACGAGATTTTTGTAAGGGGGGAGGGCTGCAACACTCCTAGTGTTAGCTTGCATGTTAACCATGAGCATTGCATCATCATAAGCAACATCATGATCACTCATGAGCATCACACCACGATCACATGCCATTTGCTACATGCACTACATGATTAAATTGCTTGTGTGACTTGAATTGAGTGACTATAATGGGTAGCCAATGCACACAATTGTACATTGTCTTCCAAATTAATTCAATCATGTTTAGAATACCATTTGGAACAAAGTTCATGATGAAGGTTTTGGCCAAAAATGCCCCTAAGTCATGATTAACCCTAGGATGGCTTATTTGACCCCCTAAACCTCCTATCAAAGATGTTTTATGAAAGTAATGTTAGAGACCTTGCATGTCTGTGACACCTGAAGCAAAGTTGTAAAGAATTTCATAAGCTACAAAAGTTATGTCGATGACTTTTTATGAAAAAGCTTAGAACACATCCATTAATTGCTCACAAGCCAAAAATCAGGGCTGATTTCACACTTAGCCAAATTTGGCTAAGTGTTGAGTCACGCAGTTTCGAGGAAGGGTTGTTTGGAGCTTTGTAGTTTGAAATCCAGACTGAGTTAGACTTTGATCTTGTAATCAAAGTTGTAGAACTAGTGTAGCTCTACCCAGAGGGTCAAATCTCAGCCAAAACCACCAATTGAGCTGAGAGTAAAACGTTGACAAAGTTCGAGTTTCAGTCACTGGCCATGGCAACTGAATCGCTCGATTCAGTTTGGACAGAACCGTCCGCCGCCGCGTGTCCGGCCACCTGTTGGCCGTACGTCGACGGCGACCCCGCCTGTCAGCTCCCACGGCGTCCCTAAGTCACCACGCACCGGGTGGACGCCTCAGACGCGCCCTCCACTCGCTCAGCGCAGCACATTTCGCTCCGCCGTCGCCTCAGGAAGCTCCGCCGCGCTTCGGCGAGCTCCTCCGGTCGTTCCACCGCGTCTCCAGCCAAGCCAGTCCGCCAAGAGCTCCGCCTTGACGTCCTCTACCTCGACGTCCACTCCATTCCCTTAGCCGAGCACCGGTGAGGTCACATTGTCATCTCCGTCGCGAGCTCCACCTCGCCGGAGTTCACAGAGATCACCGGCAACGTGGCCAGACCTCTCTGGTTCACCTCTGGCCGCGATTCTTCTTCCTATAGCTTCGCCTTGAGCCGCTCTTGCTCGTCCGCAACCTCTACCGCGTCGCCATTGCCTGGATCCACCGGCGTAACGCCGCGCAGCGCCGCCGCTCCACCATTCCCGACGGCGAGCACCTTAGGGTCCAGTAGAGCGCGGGTAAAGTAGGTCAACAGAGTCGCCTTGATGAGAGGAACACGTAGGTGCCCTTAGATCCGGCCGAGACCTCGTCGTCGATGAGCTTCGCCGGCGACGAGCATCTCTCCTGTCTCTGTCTCACTGACGCGCGGGTCCCGGATGTCAGCCTCTGGGTTTCACCCCCCTGGTCACTGTTGTTGCAGAGCCTGTGCTGTTTTTGAAAAATTCATATCTGGAGTTTTAGAGATCCAAATGTGGTGATTGCAATTTTGCTAGGTTCCAGCATAAGTCTAGTTTTTAATAAAAATATGAAACATGCCCTGTTTTTGCAGAAATAAATAGTTATAAATTAATCTTGGATTTTCAGTGGGTAATTATATCTTGAGATCTATTGATCTGCTGGCCATGCAAATTTAGGGAGTTGTTACTTATGATATGAGTAGTCTCTGATAAATTTATCATGATTTTTGGAAGCCTGGTTAAGAAGTTAAAAATAATTCTTGCTTAAATAGGAGTTTCTTGTGATATTTTTAATAAATAGGTTATAGCTCCTTTTGTGATGAAACTTGCTGAGTGCTGTACTTATGTGTAGACAAAGCTAGGAAAAATCTGAAATCTGTCGTTTGACACTTTTCGATAGGGTTTCACATTTATGCCTTGCATGCCTCTACTAGCTTGTTATTTTTTATATCTCACAATGTTTGTGTGCAAATGTTCTGAAAATTTTACAGTGATCTTATGTTAGCATAAGTAGCTTGCTGTAATTTTCTTATGATTTTTGGAACACTTGGAGTATATGTTCATTAAATCACCTTAATAATTAAATAAATGGAAAAGGTGATGATAGAAATAGTTTTAGACCTTGCCATGATATTTTCTTGTGTTTCTTAGATATGTTCTACCTACTGGTGCAATTAGATTGTTCCTTTGATACATCCTCAACATGTGCAAAATATTATTTTTGGCTATTTATGCCTTTCCTAGAGCATTTCTGTGTAGCTGATAGCAAATGCTTGAGAACTAATTAAAGATGTTAATTTCTGGGAAACTTGTCTACAACAAACTTGTAGCTAACTTATTGATGTACTTCGTGTCCAAATTTCATGGCATTTTGTTGAGTAGTTTGAAAGTTATGCATGTTCCAAGTAGCTGCTGCAAAGTGCTTGCTCTCTGGATTTTCCAGAGCAGCCAGCCAACTTTGTAGGTTTTGGCATACTTAAGTTGGGAATTAGTCTGGGATGTCTAAAAGTGAACTGTAGACAATTTGCTAAGCTTTCCAGAAAGTGCTTACTTGCTTCATTTGGTTAAATTATGCTTAAGTTATGGCTGAAACTTGTGACCGGTTGGGTGGTCTACTAAACCAGTGACTGGGTAAGAGTAGCTAGGACTTGTTTAACTTGTCTATTTAGTCTCTCTACCAAAGAAGAAGTATGCATTACTTGTTATACCTTGTTTATGTCCCTTTGGCTCTTCATCATGGCATCATGCTTCATATGTGCATTCTCTATATTCATCTCCTTGTCATGCATCCATAGGTGTACCCAAAGGTGTGACGGTGCTGGAGTTCGAGTTGCCGGAGCCGGAAGGACAGCAAGGGGAGCTACCTCAAGGAGCTGAGGAGGAGGAGGACTTGCCGGAGTGCCCTGACCATCGTCCCTCTACCTACGTCGAAGGCAAGCCCCAGAGCATTATAAGCCTCCTACTATTTTATTATCATGTTCAGCTATCAAACGACTATGGTTATATATTGTTGCATTAAGTGGTAGGCGTTGATATGACACCCTTGCTGCATAATGACTACCTTGTTCACCTTAAACATTATCAAAGTAGGTCCAGGATCGAAGTAATGCTTAGCCATGCTTAGCTCGGTAGAAGCCGGGTGATTTTCTGTCACCTGCGAGAGTTAGGTGGATGATGATCACGGTTGGCTATATTTGCTATCGTGGAGATAACCAGGTGCTAAAAATGAACTTGAGACCGGGCGGGATGACGATAGTGCAACAACAAGGCATGGAGGTCTTGGGTGCGAATCTATCCCCGTCTGTGTCGTTTAAGGACCGAATCGCTGTACGTCCCCGTGTCATGTTGAACGCATGCCTATCACTTAGTTGGCCGGATAAGTCATTCCGACCGCGAAGCCTACGAGTGCAACTCAGGCCGGATACCCCGTTCTGTATGAGTGCGCACCCCGGTTGGTAGCAAGTATGTGCGGGGAGTCAATGGCATAAGACCGAGGTGTCAAGTTAGAGTCCTGACCCTGGCAGATTGGCGGTCCCTAGGGGTGCGGCGCTGGGCGGACCCGCGAATTGGTCCGGAGTTGTGCTAAAGGTGATCCGAGCTGCCGTCATGAAGTATGCTTGGGTGAGTGTAAGGAATACCCCTCCAGCTGGATAGGAATCGATTCGAATCGCCGTCTCTCCCGGATAGTGAGAACTTGACTTGGGCAGCGGCAACGTAGAATTCACTAAGCAAACATAATGGTTATGATGAGAATGTTGATAGCAAAGTGATAATCTGGATATGGTTATTAATGTAATGCTTAAAAACTCAAGTGTATGCTTAGAACAGGTGCTAATCTAGTGGATAGTTGCTAAGTAATGAACCTGCTGCTGAAATATGATAAATAAATTACTTACCACAAAGGCTTTTATGCAAAAAGGTGAGTCAAACCAGTCCACAAAGATCAGCCTTGCATACTCCTTGGTGTCACTTTATTTCTGGTTTGTGACGGGTAAGTCTAGCTGAGTACATTCTCGTACTCAGGGTTTTATTTACCCCTGTTGCAGATGATATCGTCTATCACGGCTATTGCGTTAACTGTCATCACCTAGCTGCGGATGATGAATAGATCATGGGCGTGATCACTCTTCTACCTTCAGTTATGCTTTTGTTGGGACTTGACTATGGAACTGGCTTGTATTATAAACCGAGTTGGAGTTGTTTCAAAACTACTTTGTTTCCACTATTGCTATGGGTTGTAATAACCTCTTTTAAACTCTGATGTGATGTAAAACTATGTTCTATGTTGAATGTTGTAATCTGCGATGGTGATGCTTGATCATGTACGATCTTGGTTGTATGTTGGTTGAATCGAGGTCTTTTGAGATTTCATCGGACTACCGGGTTTATATGGGTTCAAGTCCATTGGCTTGACTGCCTCAGTGGTCGCTAATTCACTTGAATTCTTATAAATTGGACGGTTCTGCTGTTACACATAAGTTCCATAAGGGCATGTAAAGGTAGTCTTTTCTCAGTCATCTGGGTGGATTGGGATTTGGTGATATCCAGAATAACCATCATGGAAACAGAAGAAAGAGTGGTTTGCAAGCTGTTCCAACATTTCATCAATGAAGGGTAACGGAAAGTGATCTTTCTTTGTAGCCTTGTTGAGTATTCGATAGTCAATACACATATGCCACCCAGTGACAATTCATTGAGGGATGAGTTCATTCTTCTCATTCCTAACGACTGTCATTCCTCCTTTCTTTGGCACTACTTGGACAGGGCTAACCCACTCACAATGTGGCACAGGATAAATAATCCCAGCATGATAGAGTTTGAGGACCTCTTTCTTAGAAACCTCTCGCATAGCATTGTTAAGTCTCCGTTGTGGTTCCCTTGAAGGTGTAAAATTGGGATCAATAGGGATACGATGAGTGCAAAGAATGAGACTAATGCCCGTGAGATCTTCGAGAGAGTAGCCAAATGTTGATCTATGTCTTTCAAGAACAGTGACAAGTTGTTGTGTTTCATAATCGGAAAGCTTGTCACTGATAATTACTGGAGTTTTTGGGTTATTGTGCAAAAAGACATATCTAAGGCCAGAAGGAAGAGGTTTCAACTCTATCGAAGGAGGTGAAGGTTGTTCATTTTTGTCTAGCTCAACGGGTTCTACCAACTCTTCTTCTTCTTGAACAAAGTGTTCATGATTAAAGAATGGTTGGGCCATCTCCTCTTGAGTCAGCATTAAGATCTCCTCAATAGGATCTGGTTCAAGTTTGGGTTCCCCTATCGTGTTAATTGATCTAGCAAGAGGAACAACAATAGTGGAATTCCCAACCTTGAAGTCTAAATGACCTCGTTGTGGTTGTTCTTGTAGAAGTTTCATGATTGGTCTGCCAATCAATAGAGGAATCTCCGGTATGTTAAAAATGTGAAAATCTAGACATATTCTAGAGTCCTTGATTCTAACAGGAACTGCCCTTAATACCCCATGGCTTTCTAGAATTAATCCAGATGGACTTTGTAAAAGGTTTTGAGATGGGGTTATGGACTCATTGGGATAAAGAGTGTTAGCTAACTCCTTGGAAATAACATTTATCCCAACATATGGATTGTAGTGGACCTTCCTAGCGGACCCTCTAATTTGGCACAGAAGAATGGTTGAAGGAGTGATGATCCGAGCTACCTCAAGAGACAGCTTTGCTTCTGTTAGCCATTCATAACTCAGAATAGCCGAAAGGCTTTTGATGTGTTCTATGTCAACAGATTCTACTCTTAGAACGGATTGAGTGGTCCCTGCTAGAGGTCGTGTTTGGATAGAAAAATTCGAGGTGTTTTCGTAGTCTTCAAAAAGATCTTCCTCGAATTCAAAGGGATGCTCTAAAGGTGGTGGTTCGTCATCCCTTAGTTGGTTTTGCATTCCCTTATTAGGAGGTTTCTCTACAACCAAAATTAATAGATGGGTCAGGTGGAATTTCTAACTCGGTTGCAAGTTCCTCATCTTTTGGTTTAGGATCAGGCTCGACTTCTTTTTCTTCTTCAGGAAACTCATCATAAATGCCTGTGTAAGGGGTATTTTCAAGGATTCTCTCTAGGATAGCTCTCCCCTCATCTATGAGTTTGTGTGCGAATGAGCCTCCTGAAGCAATATCGATGTGAAGAGCAGCTTCCTTGTTTAGACCACGATAAAAGTGGTAGTACAGTACATGGTCAGGCAGGGAAAGGTTTGGACCGGAATTGGTAAGGCTTGTGAACTTAGCCCAAGCTGCTCCTAAAGTTTACTTCTCTCTTTGTTTGAATGTAAGAATTTTGATTCTAAGGTCAGCGATTCGAAAAAGTGGGAAGAAAGCGAGACAAATGTTGTCCCGAAGTTCATCCCAATTTCCATTAACGCCTCCTACAGAATGAGCATACCACTTTTTTGCTCTTCCCAAAAGGGAGAACTGAAATAATTTCCATTTAAGGGTTTCTTGTGTCATGCCGGAAATAGATCGGCAAGAGCACAACTGCTCGAATTCTCTAAGGTGGGTGTATGGATCTTCATCTACTTTCCCGGAGAAGGGTTGCTCCTGAATCATGGTTATTAGATAAGGGCCGAGGTCGTAGCCATCTGTAAGAATTGGATGTGATGATGGTGGTGGCTCTAATAACTCACCCTTTGGAGCAAAGAATTTATAGATAGGAGTGAAATCTATGTGGTATGGTGAAAATGGTAAGGTGAGTGTGGTAAAAAAAGGAAAAGAAAAAGGATACACGGACAACTTGGTTCGAAACTAGCACAGCTACCGTTCCCCAGCAACGGCGCCAGAAAGCTTCTTGGGTATTTTAAACGCAAATAGAAAAATCCGCAAGCGCACGGATACCGATGTAGCTTTCACCCGGGAGTATTCCAGAGTATCGATTTTCCACAGGGAACGTGAGTGTACTAATTAAGATTCAAGATCGCCCAAGGATAACTATATACTTATTTTTGGTGGGAAGAGAGGAAGTTTCCTGAGAGTTCTCTAGTTGATCTAAGAATCAAGAATTACTTCAAAGATTATTTATTTCGGGACATCAGAACACTAACCACAGAAAGAGATGAGAAGGGGCCTAGGAAGTTCTGACTACTACGGTCCTACAAACACCGATCCGAATGAGGTGGAATACGTCGACCGTTAGGGCTGTCACTACCCTAGGGTTACCACAACAATCCGCAGGATTGGGTGCAATTCCAGGTAATTGCAAGACTAAACACCACGTCTAATCTATTAATTACTACTCTAGCGTTGCAAAGACTAGAGCACTTGATGCAAGCGGGAATCCAATAAATAACTTGAGTATAAATAAAAGTAATTAAAGAACTCAGAAATTATGAATTTAAGAACTTGAAGAACGATGAAGAACGAACCAGTTGCTGCAAAAGTACAATGTTGAGGAAGATCCGACAGATCCGGATCCTCCTCCGCTCTCCTCTTCTCTCTCCCTATTTTCTAGATTACAACTAGAACTAACTAGAACTAGAACTAGATGAACTAGAACTAGAACTAGATGAACTAGAGGGATCCTCTCTACTTGGATCAATAATTGAAACCCTAGCTTTGATTCTGTAGAAGATATATCCCTGTAGGGGCTGGTGGGGGCACCTTATATAGCCTAGGAAGAGTAGCCCCTAAGAAATCTAGGAAGAGTAGCCCCCAAGAAATCTAGGAAGAGTAGCCCCTAAGGAATTTCCACGTCATCGATCCACGTCATGTTATTCTCCACCATCCGATCAAACCAACCTTAATCACGTGATTTTCCTCGATCCTTAGAGTTGGTGGGGCATAATCCCCGAAGTGGACCCTGATTGGGCACCACAGGAGGGCGGGCGCCCTGGGCCAGGCCCCGTTCTACCTCCGCTTCGGTCCAATCGCTTCTTAGGTCCATCTCATTACGGAAAATTGTAGAAGGCCTTAATATCTCTATGTAAACATGATGTGTGGGCCTTTCCTCCATATTTCCTGATAACCCCCTGCAGAAATAGACAAACACCAAAACTCGTGGAATTCTGTGAGATGAAACCCTAATTTTGGATGTTCGTTGCATATAGGTCCTTTTCCATGATTAGTTGATGGTTAAATGTGAGCATTAAGGACCGTCAACAGCGGTTTCTGTCGGAACTGTGTAAGTAGTTATTTTTTCTCTATATTTAATACTCTTAGGTAATTTTATCTAATTTTTAGCTAAGACATGTATACATATATATGGAAGTGTTTCGTTTATCATATTTGTCTCGCAAATTAATTATATGCTGTTAATATACATATGAAGGGCCTTGTTTGCTTTCAAAAAAATTGTCTCACAAATTTATCTTGCAAATTAATTACATGTTGTAAACATATATATGGAGGGCCTTGTTTACTTGCAAAAAATTTGTCTCCCAAATTTGTCTCGCAAATTAATTACATCCTGCAGTGGCGTTTTTATTTATCCACACGTTTTTAGATATTTATAGAAAGTTACACATCTAGATTTACTTATTGATAAATATTTATATGTATTAAAAATATTCATTAGATAATGTGTGGACAAAATAGTGGACAAATATTGTATCCAAATATTGTCTAAGTTTAGCCTATCCAAATAATTTATGTTGATCGCGTCAAATACTTTTGCGTTGGACATATTAAGTACGGGATTTGACAAATAACTTTTAACACTTGATTAAATTTGCAGAAATGGCCAATCCGAATGAAAACATGGATGATGCAATGATGAACCTAATCAACAGCGGCGCCAATCTAGATCCCCAAGGCGAAGATGATGGGAGTCAGTACTATGCTGATTATGAAGAACTTGTAGGAGACAATCCCGATGAGGTCTATCTACAATCTAGTATATATGCATATATATAAAATTAAAATAAATGGAATTTGTACTAATATATTTATACTTGTTTGTGTGGCCCTCTAGATCGGCGACAACTTCTGAGAAGAGTAAAAAAGTGCGCGGCCTAAAGAAACCGTTAGAGGGTCGGTACATTCTGTCGAAATTCGATGAGGGTACAGGACAAGTACTTGGGGCCAATTCTAAAAATTTGTTGTGCACTGTGGCTACCTTGTAAGGGACAGGCTCCCGGTCAGTGCTCGTGAATGGAGGCAACAGAAAGATAACCCTAATATTAGTTTTGTCTCAGATCGTGACAAGGAATTGATTGGCTAGATATCCTTCAACATTTCACGCTCAATACACAAGATAAAGCTTTGAAGGAAGAAGGTTAAAATCTAGGCTATGCAAAAGATGGCCAAACAATTTCAAGCTTGGAACAAGACATTATACAAGACTTTTGTTGCACATGGCCGGACACCAGATTTCACCAACAATGCCTACATCAAGTTGAGGCCTTTTTGGTATGAGTTCGTAGAGTTTAAGAACTCAGAAGAGGGTTAGACACAGATGATCAAGAATTAGGGTTCAGGTGGCTATAGGACTGCTATTCCTAAGTGGCAAAAACTGAAACGGGAGATTCTTGAGAGAGGGATCGAACCAAAATCACTGCACTGGCCTGAGCGTGCCAAGTATTGGTTCTTCAGTCACGAGAGAACCATAGACCTAGAGACCGGAAAGGTAGTGTACGGCGAAAAGCTCTAGAGAGTGGGACAGAGAATGGCCTATGCTAGAGGCTTAGTTGAAAGTGGCACCTCGCAGCCAAATAGAGAGAAGGATGAGCTGACATACGCCATGGAGACTGCTGAACACGGTGGGCGAACAAGAGGCTATGGGGAGGTATCGTGGGAGCATGGCATCCCTAAAGATAGACCGACTTATAGAAGCCACCAAAGAAAGAAGGAAGAGGAAGCAGAGTAGTTGCGTAGGTTGGAGGCAATGGTGATGGAGTCACACGAAGCGGCTCGTGAAGCGATAGTGTGAGAGAAAGCGCTTGAAGAGAGAATGAACGAGAAGATTAAAAGACAAGTGCAGATGGCAGTAAGTTCTATACAAAGGCAAATTGCATAAGAGCCTGGAGTCAACATTAGCCCCCGGTCAGTTGAAAAGTAGTTGCCCTTCCACGGAGATGCCAACTATTCAAGACGACGTGGGGCTGCACTTTCCAGTGGATGACATCACTGAACCTCTGACAACATGTGAGCTGCACATTCCATAGGGGACTACCACAATCATGGTTGCTGTCGGTGTTGTAACTCCTATCGACCCTACGAAGACACCAAGAATCCATGGGGCGACAGTTCCACCTGGAGATGCTAGTGTCTCGGTGGATAGAGTTGTCAAAGGCTTCAGTAATGTGCAGCTTGAGATAGAAGGAGGTGATGGAGAGAAGACTCTAGGAGAAGCAGAGAAGACTTTTATTTGTTGGTGCAAGCGCTACATCATTATTCCTCGGGCATCACCTAGTAGTTTACCACCACCTCCTCGTCATGAACCTAATCCTAGGTGCAGATGAAAATTGACTATACATTTGTTCACTAACTTTATTTTGCATTCTCTTAGTTAGCGGTTTACTCATATACCTTTTTGGTTTCACAGGTGGTCACCAACATGTCATAGTGCTGCGGGTGATGGCGAGGGAGTGTAAGACATGGCTGCATCGCCTTGGGCTCCAACGCCACCACCTCGGGCTCCAACACCGCCACCTAGGGCTCCAACGCCACCACCTAGGGCTCCAACACCGCCACCTCGGGCTCCAACACCGCCACATCGGTCTCCAACACCACCACCTAGAGCTCTAACGCCACCACCTAGGCCTTCAACATCGCCTCCTCGAGCTCCAACACCGCCACCGGCCGCCCCATCGCCTCCACACGTGGCTCCAGCATGAAAGAAGAGGCCAGCCACACAATCAAATGTGTCGGTCGCCCCACCGCCAAAAAAGAAAGCCTCTGAAAAGAAACAAGCTATCATTCCTAAGAAGCTGTCCTATGAGAAGACTGATGCAGAACTAGATGCTTCGGTAAAGTCCGATGTGGATAGTTTCTTCAAGAAACTTAAGACTGAAAGAGAAGCCAAGTGAAACCCTGAGAAGCCATACCTCTTACTACGGCCAGAAGATTTACGACAAAGGGTTGAGGCTCAACAAAAATGGAGGCGTGAAGCTCAGAAAGAATCATCATCTTTATCGGACTATGATCGCACTTTAAGGAAATCCATAGAAGAAGAGAAGAAGAAAGAGAAAAGAGCATGCAAGGGTGTAGCACAGCTCGGGGAACAATCAAAGCAATCAGTGCCCCTGCTAGTAATTGGAAATGAATATGGTTCAAACATCGACGTGCTAGACCAGCAGATACCTGCAGATTTAAAATTTGATGAGCTTGAATTTTTTTTTCGGAAACTGGTATTAGCTTAGCCCAAATGATAGCTGGGGCACCAATTGAAAGTGCTCCAGAATTTGATCATTAGCAGAAGGAATATACATATGGAAAGAGTCTATACAACCCTGCGGCCCTCAGCAAACTTGGAACGCAAATGTACATGCTAAACAAATGGTACATGGCAGCGTGTGTTAGAAAAGCATATGACTATCTTTGTGTCCGAATTAGAAACTATCATTACTTCCATGGTGATGATATTATTTATGTTCATTTTAATGAGCTACACTAACTATGCCACATGGACGCTCTTGACAAAACTCTAATGAGTTGCTTCTGTCTGTAAGTGATTCTTTCTTTCAATAATATCACTGTAACTTATTATGTATATATATAACTAATTACATAAACCTGCTATACATATGCAGAAACATGATGAGGGACCTCAGAGTTAGAAATGACAAGGAGATTGGATTTGTGTATCCAAATGTTGTATTCAAAGACCAGAAGACCCCGTATGTCTTATGGTGAACTCAAACGGAGAGAAATCTATGGAGGTTCTTGATCAACCAAAAAGACAAAAGATATATACTCTTTCCCTACAACTTTAAGTAAGTGTCATTATCGTGTGTACATTCTATTTAACTAATTAATCAGATCAGTATGAAGATATATACTAATTTTGCCTACATGTACACAAATGCAGCTTTCATTGGATACTAATTGTCATTGATCTCTAGCAATGTCAATTGGTAATCTATGACTCGTTGAGAAAACCACAGGACTATTACCAAGAAATGATAGATATTATCCAACGGTAACTCCGATCTCTATATATAAAATTCTGCTCTTTTAACTCGGTAATAGATAATTAATAATGATCATTTTAATGCTAGGGTTTGGGCTAGGTTCATGCAGAAACACCGTCCAGAGTTGAATGCAGCACTTTCAAAGCCTATCTTACTTCAGTGGGTTCTATGGCAGACACGGGGCAACAATTTGTGTGGCTACTATGTGTGCGAGTTTATGACGGTCTATGCCAAAAGAACTAATCTTGAGCACCTAAAAGTATGTAACATGTATATATAATAAGTTTATTTCATTTATTTGTTGCTATTTAATAAATCCTATTCATACCTCTAACTTTTTTCTTTGATGTCTATTAAAGGAGATGTGGTTGAAGGAGCAGGTATTGGATGCGGTTCGCCTAAAAGGAATTCAGGAGACAATCGTAGGATTTCTTAACGACCAAGTCCTAAATCCCGGTGGCGAGTGCTACTTCAACCTTGAGGAGCCGATGAAACCAAATCACGATGATCATTTGTACAATGCTTGAGTGGCGGAGATAAATTGTGTTGTAAATACTTTGTCCATGATGCATATGTATAAATATTATATTATGGACCTATAGATATATATAATATATATATAGTGTTTTATAGTATATTTATATGTAATGCTTTAAATTATATAAATTATAGGTGCACGTTCCATAAACTACCAGCAAACAATACGCATTCAAAAATAATAATAACATAATTGTAAACCCTAAATGGAAAACCAAAAGAAAAGAAAAGGAAAAAAGAAAAAAGTCTTTAGTCCCGGTTGGTAGCAACAACCGGGACTAAAAGTGGAGGCAAGGTGGCACACCCTGGCGCACCTTTTAGTCCCGGTTGTTGTTACAAACCGGGACTAAAGGTGGACCTTTATTCTCGGTCCGCGGAACCGGGACTAAAGGTGGGACATTTAGTCCCGAAACCTTAGCCCTGGTTTCATAGCCAGGACTAAAGGCCCTTACGGCCCGGGGCTAAAGCCCTTCCCTGTACTAGTGTTATACTAAAGCTAAACTACAATGTTTATTTAAGGTCAAACTTCAGAACAAGTAAAGAAGTCAAACTTTCACTTTGGTCAAAGTAGCAACTTGATAAAGCTTGAATTAAGGTTCTAGAGCAATTGAAGCATTTTCTTGACCTTTGCTCAACATGAACCCTTCATGACTTTTGTTGTACAGTTCATCTAGAGTCATTTGGGCAAGGTTTCAAAGATTGGTTGATGACCCATGGTTCCATTCACATAATAGAGGTCTTTCCAACAAGCATATAACTTATCATTTCATGTGACCCTTTTGATTCCATACTTTATGAAACCTTTTGAGTGAGACTATAGGTAGTGATTGATCAGGAACACATGAAAAGAGGTTCCATTAATGTCACCCAAGCATGCACTTGAAAAGGGCCTATATGTAAGCAAGAGTGCATTCTCCAAGTTTAACTCGAGGCTCACTTTCATGGATTTACCTTAACGTGATCATCACCACTTATCTTGGCATGTTTGAGCTCAAAACCTAAAGTCTAACTAGTGGCAACCACCTAGGGTGTTACATTTCTTAAAGAAGAAAACAAAGTCGAGCCAAGCGCTGACCAACAAGAGGAGAATCATGCAACCAAATACGAAATAAAATCAAATCCCTCTAATGATTTGGTTGCCAAAGAATCCCCAACTATGGGAACACAACCCACACTAGAAGTCGGTGAGCCGCATCCTTCCACATTCCTCCCTAAAATTGAGGATGGTCTTTTTGAAGATTTTGGGAAGGCCTCAAATTTTCCACTTCAAGTAAAGCCTCTGGTGCACCCTACACCAACTCTTAGCCATAATGAGCCATGAGTGGTTGGCAGAAACAAAGTTATCCATTGACGTAGCCCGAATCATTGCCCCCTATAATGTTTTACCTTGAACCCTTATGAAGACAACCATAGAGGCTAAATATAGTCCTATCGTTGGGATGAACATTATTTCTAAGGCTTTGGCTAAAGAACTTTGCCCCAATGAGTCCTTGATCCCATCTCGTTAGCTTTTAAGAACTCCATCTGGAGTTACTTTAGAAAGTTATGTGGTCATAAGGTCTATTCCCTTACACATAAGAGGCTCTGAGTACCATCTAGACTTTCACACCTATGACATTCCAGACATGTCCATCTTAATTGGTGTACCCTTAGGAACACTCTTTCGAGAGTGACCAAAACAAAGTCTCTTGAATCTAAATTTGGGAAACTCTACTATTGATGTTTCACTTGCACGCTCACATAATGCGATAGTAGAACCCAAGCCTGAAGAAGACCCTATTGAGGAAGTCTTAATGGCATCTCTAGAAGACTTGGACCAACATTAGTTCAATACTGAACATTTCATTGAAGAAGAGCAAGAGCTAGCAGAACCTATTAAGCTAGACTCCTTCGAGGTGCCTCCATGACCCTCAATTGAGCTAAAACCTCTCCCTCTTAGCTTGAAATATGTCTTTCTCAATGACAATCTAGAAACTCCTATCATCGTAAGTGACAAGCTTTCTCAAGATGAAACACACAAGCTTGTCGTTGTCCTAGAAAGACATAGATCAGCCATAGGCTACTCACTCCATGACCTCTAGGGGATTAGTGCCGCTCTCTGCACACATTGTATTCCTATGGATCCCGATATCTCACCATCAAGAGAACATCAAAGTAGGCTTAACAATGCTATGCGGGAGGTTGTTAGGAAAGAGGTCCTTAAGCTTTTGCAGCTGAGATTATTTATCTAGTTCCACATAGTGAGTGGGTTAGCCCTGTCCAAGTTGTGCCGAAGAAAGGAGGAATGATTGTTGTTGAGAACGAGAAGAATGAACTCATTCCTCAACGCATCATCACTAGGTGGCAGATGTGCATAAATTATTGAAAACTTAACAAGGCTACAAAGAAAGATCATTTCCTGTTACCCTTCATCGATGGGATGTTGGAGCGGCTTGCAAACAACTCTTTCTTTTGTTTCCTTGATGGGTATTCTAGATGTCACCAAATCCTGATCCACCCTAATGACCAAAGTAAGAGTACTTTCACATGCCCATATGGAACTTATGCATACTGACGAATGTCATTCGGATTATGTAATGCTCCAGCTTCTTTCCAATGGTGCATGATGTCTATTTTCTCTAACATGATCGAGAAAAACATGGAGGTGTTCATGGATGACTTTACCATCTATGGCACAACCTTTAATGATTGTCTAGAGAATCTAGACAAAGTCTTACAAAGATGCAAAGAAAAGTATTTAGTCCTGAACTGGGAAAATGCCATTTTATGGTTTGGGAAGGAATAGTGCTAGGACACAAGGTGTCCGAACATGGGATAGAAGTGGATAGAGCAAAGATAGAAGTTATTGAACAACTTCCACTTCCCACAAATGTGAAAGAAATCCGAAGCTTTCTAGGCCATGTGGGGTTCTATAGGCATTTTATCAAAAACTTTTCTCAAATCACTAGACCCCTCACTAGACTATTGGCTAAGGATGCACTTTTCATCTTTGACAATGAGTGTTATGAACCTTTTCAAACCCTCAAACAAGCACTTATTTCAGCTCCAATCATCCAACCACCTGATTGGATGCTACCTTTTGAAATCTGTGTGATACTAGCGACTTTGATATTGGTGTCATTCTCGACCAAACAAAGGATAAAAAGCACTATGCTATATCCTATGCTAGCAAAACCTTGACTGGACCACAACTCAATTATGCTACGACTAAAAAAGAGCTGATGGCAGTTGTCTTTGCAACAGACAAGTTTAGATCTTACTTAGTTAGAGCAAAGGTAATCATTGATTCAGATCATGCTGCTCTTAAATACCTGCTCACTAAGCAAGATGCTAAACCTTGGTTGATCCACTGGATTATTTTACTCTAAGAATTTTATATAGAAATAAAAGATAAGAAAGGAGTAGAGAATTTAGTAGCTACTCACTTGTCTAGGCTCCAATATAAGGAAACACATGAGTTACCCATTTATGACTATCCAAGGGATGACACACTCCTCGCGGTAACACACTACAACCCATGGTACGCAGATATTGTGAATTATATGGTTCCAGGATATGTTCCACTAGGAGGAGATAAGAGAAAGCTCAAATATGAAGCTCGATGCCACTTATGGGATTACCCTTATCTCTATCGAGTTTGTTTTCATGGATTATTGTGGAGATGTATCCTAATGGTTGAAGCATTGAAAATCATAAGAGATGTCATGCATCACCCTATGGAGGACATACAGAGCATTTCATACGCATGCAAAGATCTAGCAAAGTGGATTCTTCTAGCCTACAATGTATCAAGATACAAAGGAAATTGTTAGAAGATGTGCCAGATGTTAGAAACATGGAAACATTAATGCCCGGGATGCAATGCCACTTCAGAACAACCTCCAAGTAGAGTTGTTTGATGTTTGGAGAATCGACTATATGGGACCATTACAAAGATCTGGAAATGCTAAATTCATCTTGGTGGTAGTTGACTACGTGTCCAAGTGGGTAGAAGCATTATCATGTCGAGCTGCCGACTCCAAGCACGCCTAGAAGATGTTCCATGAAGTGATATTCCCAAGATTCAGCACACCAAGAATGGTCATAAGTGATGGAGGATCACATTTCATTGATAGGAGCTTCAAACAATTCCTAACAGAATATGGAGTTAAGCATAATGTTGCAACTCCATACCATTCTCAAACCAGCGGTCAAGCAAAAACATCAAATAAGCAAATCAAGAACATTATGCAGAAGACTGTGGATGAGATGGAAAAGAAATGGAAGTACAAGCTCCATGATGCACTATGGGCATATCAGACTATATACAAAACACCCATAGGCATGTCACCTTATCAGCTCGTATATAGAAAAACATGCCACTTGCCTGTTGCATTAGAATTCAGAGCTCATTGGGCAATTAAGAAATGGAACATGGATCTCCATCTAGCTGGCAAGAATCGTCAGATGCAAATATCTGAGTTGGAAGAATGGAGAGGAAAGGCTTATCACAGCTCCAAGATCTACAAAGAGAACCAAAAGATGGCATGACAAGAGAATAAAGCACAATGAGTTCAAGCCTGGAGATAAAGTTCTATTATTCAACTCAAGAGTAAAGCTCTTCGATCATGGAAAGCTTAGAAGCAAAGGCGGAAGTACCACTCTAAGTGATTGATGCTGCATCTCATGGTGCTATCATGATCCAGGATGATATGGGTAACACATTTAAGGTAAATGGTCAATGTTTGAAAGTTTTTCTTGAACCTAAAATTATAGAAGAAATAGATGTGACTAAGTTTTTGCAATTTAAAGATCTAATCTAAAAATTCTAAAAGCTCTAAACAACTAAAAATCTTTGGCCTAACACTTAATCAGTTCCACGAGTTTTGTTATTTATTTGAGTTGTGCAGGATTTAGAAGTCAAGAGGAGTGAGATCTAATATGCAAGTTGCATGAGTGAACGACTATGTCAACATCTAGCTTGGGGAAGAGCAACCCTCGTATACCAAGCTAAGTATATCTCACTAATCTATTTATTTCCAAATGTGTTATGATAAGATAAAACTAAACAGATGAATAACCTAAGAAACCCAATAAAAGTTTTATTTACCTTTCATAATTAGTTTTGCTAGCTAAGGAGAGCTCTTAATGAATCTATTGCTAAAATGAATCTCTAGAACAAACTCTTATACGGAGATGATGGATAGTTGCTATGTCATAATTCCTTGCAAGCACCTAGTTTTCAACCTTGTACTCTCTTGAGTTTTGGACACAACTGTTTAGACTTAAGATTTGCACTGAACCTGAAACTTGTGGGTAGCGAATGCTTGATCTAGGTCTAGGTAGTTGATGGATATAGTATGGGAAGGTTTTGAGCTGCTGTCAGTCTTGCTCCTAGAGATACTAGAGTTCTAGAGAATTTAATTTGAAAATCTTAAATTGCTACATGCTGAGTTCCTTTATGACAAGAGTTCAGATTTACTACCACAGCCAAATACTCATGCTTACTAGATTAGAAAAGCCTCCCACTTATATTTCATCATATAAGCATTGAGGGTAGTCAAGCTGTGTTGACCCTAACGAACTAGTCATGCAGTTAAAGTCAATACTGTGTGCTCTCCATCCATTGATCTTAGCTACTTCTGTTCTCAGAAGTATGCAACCACTACACATTCTCCCTATGCTACTTTTGTTCCTAGAAGTACCATCCACATATATACGTACTACATTCTGTGTTGTTTCTATCCTAGAGACACGCACCTATGCTACTCCTACCCTAGGAGTATGCATTCACACATCCACTCAGAACATGTTCTTCTCCTACATTGGAAGAGGACACCCAAAAATATTCATTGCCATTAATATCTTTTCTACTTATCCAATAAAGCTCTAGTTATTTTAGTTGATACTTCTGATTGCTATTAGTGCATTAAAAGGATTGGCTATTAAAAAAGAGAAAAGAAAAGAAAGAGGACAAAAGTCCTAAAAGAAAGAAATAAAAAGCAGCCAAGTCCTTATTTTCAGACTAGGGAAGTACGTTATCCCAAAGGAGCAATAATAGAATTAGATTTTCACCATCAGTCATCACCCCTCATTATCACCATCATTCTAATCACTCATTCATTGCACTCACATGCACATATGAGTTGATTGTATAATTAGTTTCTCTGGATCACGGTTTAATTATGCAATGCATGCAACTAGGTTTGAAATGTCTCCTCCACCTATAAGCACCACATAAGCCTATTAGAAGTAGGACGAGAGAGAAAAGGTAATATCACTATGCCTTAGTCCTACAGATACCACATATTCTGAGAGAAGAGAGAAGGCATATTTTACATGTGCCTTGAGAGGATCCATAAATACCACAAATGAGACTTGATAGAATCATACAAGGAATATCTAAGTTTTATTTGAAAATCTTGCAAAAACTCTGGAATAATAGTTGATCAAAGGGCGAGAAACATAGTGCTTGACTGAACCGTTATGTCTTTCAACTACTCAAGAACTAACAGAAGGCTATAAGCTCCACGGTAAAAGGTAATATGGGTGAGTCTTGAGATAGAATAGTTTACTCTAACCTAGAGGAGAGTCCTTGTTTGAACGCATGTGTACTTGTGAGGCGTGAAAGCATTGTAGCAACTCCTAATCCATCACTGAGTCTATCTTTGCTTAGGGACGAGCAAAACGTAAGCTTGGAGGAGTTTGTTGATGGTAGAAAACTCCTCATTTTAGCTGTCAACTAAACATGAGAATGGATCTTTATGGAAACACCAAGTAGATATAGGGTTATCACTAACAGGATTCCACGAGTTTTGGTGAATGTGTATTATTGTAAGGTGTCAGCTAAAAACAACCAAAGATGGTCCACATGTCAGGTTTACATAGAGAGAATACCGCGAACTGCAACTCAGGAGTAATCTAAAAGGTTCGAGGAGGCTCCAGACCAAACGGGAAGTGGATCGGGCTTTGCAGGCGGGCGGCCACCCGGACTCCTTGGGCGCCCGCTTGGGGGTCTCAGCCAATAACGAGCAACCTCACGGATCCTGCCTCCACCAACTTTGAGGAGTAATCTTGGCCATCTATCAAGGTCGATTTGATCCGAGGGCTATGGTGCTTCCTAAAGAGCTATAAATACAAGCTTAACCGCCCCTTAGAGGCATCTCCTTCATTAGCTACATCTAGAGCAGAAATTTGGGTTTCATGAAGTAGAGAAGTAGAGGTCCCTCTAGTTCATCTAGTTCTAGTTCTAGTTCATCTACTTCTATTATAGTTCTATTTGTCTAGTTGTGTCTAGAAAATAGGGAGAGAGAGAGAGTAGAGGAGATAGCTGAGGAGCCAGATCTATCAGATCTTCCTCAACATTGTACTTTTGTAGCATCTAGTTCATCACTCAGCAATCTTCAGGTTCTTTAATTATTATTTCTAAGTTCAGTTCTTTATTTAATTCTCGCTTTATTATACTTACTAGATCTTTTCTTGTATTTAGTGCTCTAGTTATTCTCGAGGTAATTAGAGTAGTAAATGCTAGTGTAAATGTGGTGTCTAGACTAAGGTTTACCTGAGTTTGCGCCCAATCCCACAGTTAGTTGTGGTAGCCCTAGAGGTGATAGCTCTGTCAAGCCTTTGTACTCCACCATGTTCGGGTTGGTGTTTCATAAAACTTTTTGGCAGCCTTCCCCCAACTACTTTCTTCTCAGTCTCTTTCGAGAGTCAAAAAGGTACTATTGCTCCATAGTACGTAGAGTGAAGTAAGCCTGATTTTGATCACCTACTCAACTTAGAAACCACTAGAAGGTTCCTCTCCGCCCACCAAAAATATATATATTTCTTCTCTTATCTTTATCCTTGGATGGCCTTGATTTTCTAGTACACTTCACATTCCCTGTGGAAATCAATACTTTGGAATACTCCCAGGTTAAAGCTACATCGGTATTCGTGCGCTTGCGGATTTTTCTATATGCGTTTAAAATACCCAACAAACACTGTTAAAGGAATTCTCTCTATATCGCTCATATATCACTAACTCAAGCCCAGGGGTTAAGTATAGACTTAGATTAGTCAGATGCACACTTTCTCCTAGCGGATAAATAAATAACGGTACTCTAGAATATCTCCTAGGTGAAGTACGCACCGATATCTATGCACTTGCGGATTATTTCTCTGTGTGCATATCTAATATCAATAGTAAGATTGCTGAACTCATGAACTCTAGGATCACAGCGGCCAGAAAAGATATGCTCAGCATCACAACATCACTCTTAGTCATCTCTCTAATAGGATGATCATCATCAGAATCAACTACCCTTGTGATCTCATATGGCTCTGAATCAACACTGTTGGAGGCATAGAATCCATCTCTAGGGAGCACTTGAGCATCAATAGGAGGAACATACACATTGTCAGGAATGTCTCCTGCAGCATAAGCTGATATACATGGACAAAATGAGATAAATGGATGAACAGAAGGGGTAAGCTTCAAAGATGATGCAAGAAACACACTTACTCAGATAATTGTGTGTCAATGGGATCTCTTAAGGAGGTTCTGCCACAACATCATGAGCTTGACAACCATCTCCAACTACCTCGGCAATATGGACCTCATTGGGGGCAAATTGGGCATCGGGAACCACAAGCGCAACCTCCACATCCATAGCAAAGGCTGGAGGGTCAAAGTAAACCTATTGTGCCATTGGTGGCAGGGAAAACCCATGAGGGATTGGATCAACTAACGCTCGCCACATGACCACGTCCAAACTTTAGAACTAGCTCTTCATAGCTGATCTCACATACTTCTCCCATTGATCTGCACACTCAATTGGGATCATCTTCCTTAGCAAGTTCAAAGGGCAACATAGGTGAAGTACACCCTCAACTACGATGCCATAATCTCCATGGCAATGTACCTCCTCCCGAGCCCTTGCAACCAACTCACTAAATGATGGGTTCTCATCGAATAACACAGGCACACTTTGCATGTCAACAAACTCAATATATCCATAGAGATCTCTTTCCATAGTGCCTCCATGATTGATGCTCACTAGGTTATCCATCTAGTTCATAAACATAATCTATCTAGTTCATAAACATAATGAAGCACATTTCCTTTAGTCCAATAATGTGAAACATACTAAGTACAAGGTCTCTAATATGTAATAACTAACTACTAATTATGAGTAACTACTAATTACTACTAACTAGTAAGTACTCCTAACTACTAAGGACTACTAACTAACTATGTCAAGTAAATAACTAACTATGTAACTAACTCTATAACTACTTAACTAACTAAATAACTAACTAGCTATCCAAAGTATACATCAATCTACATATCTATCTAAACATCTTTGTTCATATCTGATTCTCTAATACACTAACTAACCATTGTTAAGTAAGAACAACAAAGTAATTTACCTTGCTTCAATGTAGGAGAAGTGGAGATGGTGAACAGGAGGTAGAGATGACCAACCGAGAAGCTGCTAAGCACCCACAGAGAAGCTATTGAGCACGCATAGGAGGCCAACACCGGGACCATGGCGCTCGCCACCTGTCAAGCAGGCAAGAGAGGGAGGCGCAGCAGGAGCCGACCACAGCCTCGGGTGTAGCAAGGGAAAGAGAGGGAGGTCGGGTGCAGCGGCATGGCCGGCCATGGCCGTGGCACGGCGCGACGGGACGAGCGTGGCGCGATGCGGCAGGAGTGGCGGTCGGGCAGCCGCATTGCAATGGGTAGCACGCGCGAGCTGTGGGTGGGCGAGCCTAACACAGTGGGCAAGCAGAGCCAGCATGCAGGGACTAAGGTAGGGGTGGCCCGTGCAGGGGCAAATCGGGCAGGCGTCAGCGTGTTGTGCTGTGGCACCGGCGGTGGGCAAACGAATCGAGTAGAGGAAGAAGAGAGAAAAGAAAGGAGGACCATATTTCAGACAGGCAAGGTGCCAATGAGCCTAGCACCTAGCATGACGCCAAGATCTATGGCACCAAGGTCCCTGCCACATCATCATCATCGGCAACATGGGGACAGCAACTATGGCGCCAATTAAGTTGGCGCCGAGCTGTGTTATCTTGGTGCCAATGGTGATGGTGCCAAGTTAAGAGTCTAGATTTGAAAATCTTACTATTAGCAGCTTATTTGGGAAAAACTTTCAAAAAAAGCGTAAAAACAAAAAAATATGATCGGTTCTGTGCGAGACTGTTAACACTGGATTTTCGCACGTTTAAGAAGATGACAGGGTGGGCCAGTACATGGTGATTTCGCAGAGAGGCCACTATTTTGAGTGTTTCAACAAATGTCCATGCGGTCGGCTAATTCCTGAAGATTCAACAAGTGTTTGTGTAATCAGTTATCCTGGGAAAGGCAGTTTTGTCTAGGAACGGTAGAGATGGCAACTAAAGACCGATCCGACAAGGAGAAGATCACGATAATTAAGGCAATGAAGATTCCGAGGAAGATTGAGGCTAAAGGCTTCATGTTTTTAAATTTCCTTTATTGTTTAGTCATAGTATTGTAGGATTCATGTTACAACCAGGGTATAAATATGAGCCTTTTGGTAGTTCTAAAAACTGTTCACAACCAAATCAATTCAACCGACCCCGTGCCAATTTCGAGTCTTTATCATGTCGTCGAGTTCTTCGAGAGGGGTTATCGATCCGTCGACCTCTGTAAGTTCCAACAACCTTGTTATCATGTCTACTATCATGCGGTTGATTTAGATGTTGATGCAAGTAGTCTTGTTTGTCTCGACTGAATGGCCGTGCGGCAGGCGTTTGCTTGACAATCAAGAAATCTTTGCTTATGCTTAGTGAGGCTAGATAGTTATCGATTCTATAAGATTCGGCAAAGTCTAATGGATTCATCAAATTATCATGTGTTACATGTTTTAAACTTTTTACGTATTCGTTATACTCTTTTGCACAATCAGGTTCAGCTCCATACTTTCATAAATCTATCTGTATTATAATATTGCCTTGGTTTCATGCTATTAATGTGAATAGATTATGCGCTTACAATAGCCGAACAAAATCAATCTAGGTTGCCACGTGTTGCGGGTTCATGTATGTTTGATACGTTTAAATTTAGATAAGGCTAAGTGTCGTATGGCAGACATAAGTTCTTTGATTAATTTAATTGTGTTTACTTGGATGTTCCTTCTTCATGGATCCCAATTTGGTTAGATTGCCGAACTTGGTTATTTTTATATCATAATTTATTACAACTCACTCAAGCATATTCTTCTACACACATGCATTCGGTATTTGATATACATTACTCTCATTTTAACCGAATGAATTATAAATCCGTTGGCAGATAGCTTTATAGCTATATATAGTTGTAAGTGGCTTTAGGGCCGTATATATGGAACTGTCTGGTCTCACCCGACATGTTTCAGTTTTTGTATCTAACGAAATTTATCCGTTGTCAGTTGCAGGGCAAACTAACTGGCATGTTTTCGGATCTCGAAACACCTAGGCACCCGATTGAAGTCACATTTTTCGGCTTGCTGTGTGTGAGGCACAGTACGTCACATTTTGTGTCAACACACTTTTTGGCACGCCCAGTGGGACTTCGCATTTTCAAAATGCCTAAGTTTGACAACGCTCAAGTTCTAGATGTAACCATGGATGAACTGCCAGAAAACATGAAGGAGATGGTTCAGCAGGCATGTGATCAGTTTCAACACAAGTGCTTGATGTCTTTTTCCAAGAACAAAACCAACAGGGTTTTCCAAAAGCGGTCATTGCCAAGGGTTCTTCTTCCACACCAGACTGATGACACTAAAGAAGAAGACACCCAAAGGATGGCTGAATTAGTTTACAAGGCCATCGGAGACACTATGACAAATCATCATTCGGCTTTCTTGAATACTTTCCGTGCGATCATGGCTAATACTTTCGGTCCAACAGCCGAGAAGTATTTTGAAGAAGCTATTGGGCCAATGCAGGGGCCAACATTGTTTCACGTACTGAAGCATCAAGACAAGACCGCTAGAGGCAGTAGTGCACCTAATGCAAACAAGGGTGGACTGGAGCTTCACGAAAAACTGCAACCCCCCACAACTTGTGGTCAACTTGCATTCAGTACGACAAGGAATGTCCCGCCATCGGCCTTTAGAGTGTCTCTAGTGGCGAATAGGTTGCAAAAGAATATGTATGGAGATGGGTATCAGGAATTTGCCGATTACAATGTTGTAGATGTGTATCAGGAATTTGCAAAAGACTAATGAGACACCATAGGAATATCTTCGTAGGTTTACAGAAACTAAAAACCTTTGCTATTCTTTGAATCTGCTCGACAATTAGTTACCAGGAATGGCTATAGCAGGCATGCAGCCCAATGTCACAGAAAAGCTATTTGGTATGGACTTTGATGATCTTGGTCAACTTTCACAGCGCTTGGCTATGATGAGTAATCAGGCTCAGGGGTTCAGAAGAGATAATCGTTTTTAGAAAGGTGATGTGGCTAGTGAGATGTATCAAAGTTTTCTAGAAGAAGCAGCAGAATACAATGATGAAGATGAAATAGCCGTAGCCAAATTAGTCTAGGCAAAAGAGCTGACTCAGGTCAGCCAACGATGGTTGAGGCAGCAAAAGGGAACTTATGATTTTGATGTCTCCAACTCAGATAAGTTGTTCGAGTTATTGGTTAGAGAAGGACATATCAAATTGCTGGAAGGGCATCCCATGCTTCGCCCTGAAGGAGTAAAAGACAACAAGTATTGTGGCTTCCATAATACCAATTCCCATTCTATTAATGATTATCAAGTTTTCATGGTAAAAATTCAAAAGGCTATTCAAGAGAGGCATTTGAAGTTTGATGGTAAGATGAAAATCGATGCTCAACCTTTTGCACAAAACATGGTGTCCTTCTCTATGAACATGATTGTTGTGGATGATCCTAAAGGCAAAGGCAAGATGAAAGTATTGACCTCTGACAGGGTGAGAAAAGCTGGTGCTGTTGACCTAGATCCGCAAATCACAAATGAAGAATTTCGGTAGTACATTCAATCCCAAAATAGCCAAAATAAGGAGAAAGAAGTTTCCAAGCCGAGGGTTACAACACGAATACTGTTGAACAAATGGCAGCGAGAGCGAGAGCACCGCCAGAGGTGGAAATACTATGAAGAGCGGGAGTTCATGGAAGAGCATCAAAGGTACGAATAGGAAATGTACCGAAGAGAACAGGAATTCATTAGGAAACAAGAGCAGTCTCATTAGGGGTGTTCATTTTTCAAACATTGCTGGAACGAAGGCTCGAAACCGCCTGCTAGAAATAATTGCCTTGAATATAGTGATCAGTATTTGGGGTATAGGCAGTCTCGAGTCAACCGCCGTTCGGTCCATGAAAGACAATCGGCGTTTAAAAATAAATGGTTCTGAAAATTGGTAAGGGAAGAGGTTTGTCGATCAAGATTGGGTTCATTACAAGGAGCGTGAAGAGGAAGAAAGACTCCATGAATACGTGTGGCAGAGGGGACAGTGGTGCCCACTAGGACTTACAAGGAGCCAGAAGAGGAGAGTGCAGCGTTTGAGGAACAAGGAGTTAGAATAAGAAGTTGTTGAGAAGAAACAAATATGGCGTCCTAAAAAGGAATCTGATGGGCGTTACCGTTCGGCTGATGCATGCATGGGCTTTTTCCTCCTGTTACAGTTTGTAGCTCCCGAAGGCCAAGATGTTCAGGAAGAAGAGTACTCAGATTTTGATGAAAGCGAGTATCAGGATTTGATGGCTCAACTTGTTTTGACTCAGAGGGCAATTTTTGATAAACTAGCTAAGCATCGACATTTGAAGCCATTATATGTGAGAGGATACATCAATGGCAAGCCTCTGACCAAGATGTTTGTTGATGGAGGCGCTGCTATCAGTATCATGCCATACACTACTTTTAGAAAGCTTGGCATGACAAATGAGGAATTGTTAAAGACTAACATGGTGCTGAGAGACTTTGCTAGCAATCCTTCTAACACCCGAGGAGTTGTGCATGCCGAGTTGATGATTGGATCAAAGACTTTGATTACTACCTTCTTTGTCATTGATGGAAAGGGGGCATACAGTCTGCTTTTAGGGAGAGATTGGATCCATGCTAATTGTTTTTTTTTTGTGGAAAACCGTGGAGCAAAGCTCCCCAGTGGAATATATTGAAGAAAACAAAACGAAGAACAAGGTACAAAGCAGCAAGAGCTACAGGTTAGCAGGGGGCTAACCAGGCACATGGCCAAAACTTACCTAAAAACTCACCTATGTAAACAGAGATGACAGAGGCTAGGTAAGGCTGAAAAAACAAAATTACAAGTTGCTTAACCAATTCATGACAAAACTTCTTTTTGAGGGCTTTATTCTAAAGAGATGAAGACCAACTTCATTCTTGAAACGCTGCTTCCAGGAGTCTAACGAAGGCATTTTGTGATTGAAGATGAAATCGTTTCTTTCCTTCCAAATGCACCAAGCTCCAATCATGAACAAATCCATGAAATAAGGTCCCTGGAAAACTGCTCTCTGCTGCTGTAAACGGTCATATACAGATCCTTGCTGGCTCCATTGGATTCCAATTGCATTCCATCTGCTGAAACTAGACGTACAATCAAAGAAAAGATGGAGTGTACTTTCCTCCAGATCATATGGGCAGAGTGCACATGAGTAGCCTACCTCTAGAAACTTATTTCTTCTTCTCAACATTCCCCTTGTATTTAGTCTGTCAACCAACAGGAGCCAAGCAAAAAATTTGATCTTGGGCATACTCTTTCCTTTCCAGATCCAAATCAGAGGCGCTGGGACTGAAATCTCACTAAAATGTAGCTTGTAATAACTGCTGGAGGTATACAGCCCACCTTTCCAAAGACAAATCCAAATATCATCTTGCATTGTATCTTCACTGAGTGTAAGTATCTCCTCTTGAAGGATTGGAAATTTATTGTAAGAAGCTCTTGACATTGGTAATCTGAAAAGGTTTAATAGATTCTCAGAGGACATAGCAGCTTTCAGGCTCAAATTCTGGTTTCTAGCATAGTTATATAAATTAGGGAACCTCTCTGCAAAAGAAACTTGCTGGTTGAAATTGCCCCATAGTCCAACAGTGCTTCCCTTACCAGATAAGTAGAAAGCTACCTCACTGAATTTATCAAATAATTTTAAAATGTCTTTCCACCAAAAAGACCCTCTTGGTGGTGAGAGGTGAGGGACCTTGTTCTGATAATAAGAATCCCAAATTAGCTGAACCCATGGAATATCTGCTTTATTATAAAATTTCTGAAGGTGCTTCAAGAGCAAGGCTTCATTCTGTAAGAGCAAGTCCCTCACCCCTAAACCACCTTTTTGTTTAGGAGCTAGTACCAAATCCCAGGCTGCTAAGTTATAGCCTTTAGCATCTATATCACTTCCCCTCCATAGGCAATTTTTTCCTAAATTTATCAATGATTTCCACCACTGTCTTTGGCATACTCAAGGTGCACATGTAATAAGTTGGTAAGGATGAAATTACTGAGTTTATCAGTTGCAATCTGCCTGAGTAAGCTAAGAAAACTGAGCTAGCTGAAAGCTTTCTCTCAATTCTGCAGATAAGGGGGGCATAATCTTTAACCAGAGGTTTGGTAGTTCCAAGTGGGATTCCCAAATAAGTAAAAGGCAGATGACCCTGAACACACCCAAGAACTCCTGTGAGTAGAGGTATCTTTTCCTGAGGGACATTTATTGGGATCAAACAAGACTTATGGAAGTTCACTTTGAGGCCTATAGATTCAGCAAAACTATTGAGGAGAGCTTTAAGAGTGAAAAGTTGCCTTGCATCTGCTTGCAAAAATAAGAGGGTGTCATCTGCATATTGTATAATTGGGAAGTTTTGCACATCTCGATTTGGGATGGGCAGCTGAAATAGCTCTTGTTGATAGGCCTTATTAACAATGCTTTGCAGGAGATCGGCTGCTAAAACAAAGAGCAGGGGTGAGAGGGGGTCCCCCTGCCTGACCCCTCTCTTGCAGATGAAATCCTTTCCAGGAACTCCATTGACTAACACAGAGGAAGTTCCTGATCTTAGAATCTGAGTTATCCAATCACACCACTTGGCAGGGAAACCTTTAGCAAGAAGGATACTGAGAATAGCTTTATGCTCAACCATACCAAAAGCTTTTGCAAAATCTAACTTTAGAATGATAATTTCCTTTTTTGAAGTATGGCATTGATGCAGGATCTCAAAAGCCCATCCAAGGCAATCCTGGATTGTCCTTCCTCTAAGAAAACCATATTGGTTTCTATGTATTACTTTGAGAATCACTTTTTGCAATCTGTTGGACAATATTTTTGTAATGAACTTCATGGAAGAATTAAGCAAAGAGATGGGTCTAAAATCAGCCACTGTCTCAGGATTTGATTTCTTAGGCACTAAGGTTATATAGGAATAATTAATGCTTTTCAGATCTGCCAAATTGTCATAGAAATCTTTGCATAGCCTATAAAAATCATACTTAATCAGGGGCCAACACCTTTTCACAAAAAAGCCATTAAAACCATCTGGCCCTGGAGCTTTATCATTTGGCAAATCATGGGCAACAGCATCTATCTCTTCATTGGAGAAAGGAAGGACTAGATCTCTCAAATCATTTTGCACCAGAAGATCCTGTAAGTTAAATAACATTTGAGGTTCAACAGTGACTCCAAGTCTACTTTTAAATTCCTGCCAAAAAAGAGCAGCCTTTTCTGCATGCTCAGTCACCAATCTGCCATCTTGAGCTAGCACTTGCGAGATGACATTGAACCTGTATCTCTCAGTGGCTCTGGAGTGAAAAAATTTGGTATTTTCATCTCCCAAATTAACCAATTTTTCTGTATATCTCTGCTTCCAATAGATGTGTTGACAGTGTAAGAGTTTCTGAAGTTGCAGCTGGATGATAGTTCTGTAATTCAATTCTGAGATTTGCAAATCTCTAATTTGTTCCAAATCATCCAAGAATTTTATCACCATGTTGCAGTGCTGAATTAGGACCTTCAGGCTTGATCTGGAACCAATCCATTTTTTGAGGGCTGCCCTGCTAGCTTTAAATTTTACAGAAATATTTCTAGCTGCATTTGAATGAGAGGCAGATAACCAAGCCTTTAGAGTTTCATCATGAAATCCTGGGACTAAAGTCCAGAAGTTTTCAAACCTAAACAAAGATGCCTTTGGGATAGTTGAGCCGATTTGCACTTTGCAAGGAATATGATCAGATACACTTTTTGCCAAAGGGAGGACAAGAGTGTTAGGGTAAGCCACTGTCCAAGCTGCAGATGTAAAAAACCAATCTAGCTGCTGCATAAGTGGTTGTGTCTGCATATTACTCCAAGTGAAACGTCTACCCTTTATTGGCAGCTCAATGAGACCTAGATGTTGAATAACATCATTGAAAGTCAACATGTCATTTAAATTTCCTCCAGGCCTGTTTCTATTTGACGGTGAACGATAGAAGTTAAAGTCCCCTAGAATGAGATAGTTATCTTCTGGGGAGATGTCTAAGCTATAAAGCCATGCTACAAAATAAGATCTAATTGGCTCTCGTGTAGGTCCATATACTGTAATAAGCTGCCAAACTGATAAATTGTGCACAGATGTAACTTGCATTCTCATGGCGAAAACTTCTTTGTCAATTGTGTTAACTGTGAAAACTCTAGAATTCCATCCCACTAGAATGCCCCCTGATGCTCCTTCTGAAGGGCAATAATCAAAGCAATCAAAACAGCGAAGTGCAAATTTATGAAAGAAAACAGGGTCGATCTCTTCCTTTTTGGTTTCTTGAAAACAGAACAGAGAGCAAGCACTTTCATCAAGTTTATTACGAATAAGGTCCCACTTGTCCGGGTCATTAAGACCTCTGACATTCCAGCATAAAACATTCCAACTTCTATTAAAATCCATAAGGAAACCAACTAGGATAGGAAAAAAGGTGGCCACACAGTACCCACCAACCAAGCATAAAGCTGGATAACAAAAAGGAAACGGAAAGCCCAGCCACCGAGCATGTTACAAAAGGATTAATCATCATTTGGAACTACTGACAAGAGCTTTTCTTCAGTGACCTCCTCAGGAGGCACATCACAGAAATTGATAGCTATGTCTTGCATTACTTCCACTGGAATAGCTTGACCATCAGTAGTGGCTTGAACTAGGGCTGTACTAAGATGAGCTTCAAGCATGACAGTGTCTTCCTTGGAAAGCTTTCTCGGCATGGACCTCTGATCTAGCTCCATATGTTGGAAGCCTGGGAGCTGATGCCTTCTGGTGTTCCTTTGGACTTCATCATCAACAATTGGAGTAGGCCTCTTCCTGATTTGCCTTTTCCGTGGTGCTGCAGGAGGAATAATCTGAATTGGCTCAGGCTGGATCAACTCTGCACAAGTATCATCTTGCAGCAAGGCTCCTTGAATGCCAAAAGTGAATGTTTCCTTGTCAGTTATAACCAAATCAGAAGCAGAAAGCTCTGTCTCAGAGGGAAGCTTTAGTATGGTCTCATCCACATCATTTGCAACTTCTGAAGGGAGATTGTTTTTAGGTATAGGAAAATCAAAACCGACATGATCTTGCAAAGGCTGTTTCTGTAAGACCTCTGGAATCTTGGTCTGATTATTTTCATGTACAGGCAGATCAAAATCCACATGGTCTTGCAAAGGCTGAATCTGCCTAGGTTCTGAAAGCTTGGGCTGATCCTGATCATCCCACATTCTAACTAGGCGTCTTGGCATGATAGGATTGGAGGATGTTGAAGCTTCCCAATCATTCTGAGCAATCCAAGACAGATCCTCATCAGAGTCGTACCGAGGGGGCACTATGGGCTGCTTGCCTGATTGCTCTAGACTGAGAATGAGAGGTGGAAACTGTGCAAGCCCAAGGTTAAGTGGCCTCTCAATATACATAGTATGCTGGTTCGCCCTGGTGGATAGGAGAATTTCTTGCAATAACATTTGGGCAGATGGCATGGGCCCATGTCCCTGATGCAACTTCAAAGTATTAGCAATCTGGAAGATGGGATAATCGCTTTCTCGATCCATGGCAGCATTCATTAAAGGGATGATCTCCTGGTGGTTCTGGACTAAAGGAAACTCTAGCCTGATTGGAGGACCCTGTGCTCTATAGAAATCTAGTGCATCTGAGCTTACTGATTCTGAAACCTGATTTGCATTTGGGAGTTGGAGCATTGCTTGCTGAACCAACTCATCTGCTAGAGCTTGAACTTGCTGGACTTCAATTTGATCAACCACAGCTTCTGGTTCTG
Organism: Sorghum bicolor; assembly: GCF_000003195.3. Taxonomy (NCBI): domain Eukaryota; kingdom Viridiplantae; phylum Streptophyta; class Magnoliopsida; order Poales; family Poaceae; genus Sorghum; species Sorghum bicolor. Next base: position 32,765,154 of record NC_012878.2, read on the forward strand.
GCCAAGCTGGCCAAGCTGCATGAAGATTTGCAGCCGCAGCTGCATTAGGAAGGACAGGGGGATCCACCCCTCATTCAGATTTGCTTGTTCCACTTCCTCTAGGTCCTGGACGTCCTCAAACATGTCATTAAGCTGCTGATTTTGTTGACCTGGAAAGGGGTGTGGAATTCCATCATCTGGAATGGGGTCCTCATTACCTGGAAAGGCTTCATTGTTCTGGGAATTTAGGACAAAGACAGGCACAGTCCAAGAGTGACCAGCACTCCCAATAACGGCAGGCTTACACACAATGATACTTCTAGGAATTTTACTCATATTCAAAACAGCACACTTCACCAAAACACGAGATCTGCAATGAGAATTGCTAGTCCAGCCTACCACTGTACCAAAAAGGTTAACTGCCTGTTCAACGCAACGCTTGGATTGAAAATCTAGGGGGAAGCAGAGGAGCATGATCCAGCATGTTCTAGTAAAAGGGGACGCTCTCAGATTAATCCCGTTGTCATGCTCTACCAAAGTGATTTCTCTACCCCCAGGTAAAAAATGAGGGCTCAAGTTAATCATAGATTGCCTCGTTAAAGCCGACCGAAACTCCAGCAAGCAGAGCCCTAAAGGCGAGGGACAAGCAGACTCAATATGCACTTGGCGTGCACCCTCAAAGTAGTTGATTACCGAGTCAATAGCAGCATGTAGTTGATGAAGATTCTGAGGTGGAGCCGGGTGCAAAGTCACAATGGCAAACTCTTCGTGCAGCTTTGGCGGGTTCGCCGCCATGATCGTACGCCCTCTTGCTGGCCGTGCCCATTGCTCGAGATCAAAGCCAGTCGGGATGAACGGGATTGGATTGACATCAAAATTAGCCATGACTGGCTCAGCTGGGGGTCTGATCGTCGCCTCCGATCGGTGTGTTCTCGTAGAAGTCACTGATGGAAGCTGGGCGACTGTAGATTGATTTGGGGTTTTGTCAGGCTTCAGGAAAGGGGCGATGTTATTTCCAGAATCATCAGCCGTAAAAATATGTTGCACTGTCTTCTTGGGCTTCCACCTAGTCTTGGGCCGAAGACGGGTTAAGCAGGATTTGGCAACATGGCCGTAGTGAAAACAAAGTCTGCATCGAATTGGACTTAAGCAATCCCTAGCCACATGTCCCTGAACGAGGCAATTTGAGCAAGTAATCGCCCGTTGGACCGAGTCATGATCAGATGCTAAATTAGCGGACACAGTTTGAGATCTGCATGCATGCGTTTCATGTCCCTGAACGAGGCAATTTGAGCAAGTAATCGCCCGTTGGACCGAGTCATGATCAGATGCTAAATTAGCGGACACAGTTTGAGATCTGCATGCATGCGTTTCCTCAATTGGTGGCTTAGACTTGCATGCAGGATTTGGAAACTGAACCTCCGAAGAACCTGAAGAACACGAGCCGAAAACTGCTTCTGAACTAAAATGAATTGGAACTTCAATTTGACCAACAAGCATGGAACTTTGCAATCTTGTCACAGAAATACTAGGAACAACTGTCTTTTGGCGAGGAACGAAGGAAGGAGCAGCGGCAAAAGAGACTTTTTTATTTGATTTAGCTTTACGCTTCTTACTCTTGCTCAAAACTTCTGTCCATTCTTTCCGTTGTTCATCCTCCCAAATTCTTTTCTCTCGTTCCCAATTTGCAGTACCATCTCTCCAAAGATGAAAGTACACATCAAAATGATCTCCGATGAAACGCCGAAGCGAATAAACATGAAAACCCACTGCTTTATTGGAAACCGAGAATCGAAAATGCCGATCACTTTGAAATTGCACATGAAAACCAGCTGGTGAACCACCAATGCACGAGGCCAAAGAAAAAGCTACCGACTCCTCAGTCAGCCGAAAAGTATAGCGACGGAAAGTTGCTAGGAGAAAGAAAGAACCAGCAGTAGAAGCGTTGGGGTGATGCACCGACGAACCAAAGAGTTGAAGGATTTCTTTCTTGAACTTTTTCCCATGAGAGAAATCCAGTTTCCTCGAAAGCTCTTCCGGAAGATCCATCGCAGCGAGGGAAGAGGAGAAATCACCTGGAGGGCAAGGGGCCGATCACTGGTGCAGAGCGAAGGAGGTCAGCGCCCAGAACTCGCCGGAGATCGGAGGAGAGGGACATCTTCCAAGAATCCTCTTGACAGATCCGGAAACCAATCGAAGATTGACTCCTTCTAACTATGCATCAAGTTCATATCCAGTGGATTGGAGATGATGTAGAGGTTGTTCATGCTGATGATTCGGTAAGTGTTGCCTCCACGGAACCCACTTATTGGGAGTATGATGGTATCGATTGTTTCTCCAGTAGAGTGTGGGGAGAAGGTCATGTGAATGTTTTCAACAGGGCTCAGCAGCCGATCCAAGCAGTTGGCTCTCGGAGCAATTTCTAATGGGTAACCCAATTGATGGCAACAAAGGAAAGTTAGGGCGTGGTTTTATGTCGGCTGATAAATTAGAAGAAATGAATGTTGGTCATACTATTAAGCCAAAACCGATGTACATCAGTGCAAACTTAAACCAAGAATATAGATCGAAGTTGATAGACCTTCTTAAGGAGTTTAAAGATTGCTTTGCTTGGGACTACACGGAGATGCCTAGGTTAGATCGTTCTATTGTTGAACATCGGTTACCTACCAAGCCCAGGTACCGACCTTACAAATGGCTCCCTCGGAGAATTTTTAAAGAGGAGGTGTTGGCCGATGTGAAAAAGGAAGTTGAAAGATTGTTAGAAGCAAATTTCATTCGGCTGTGTAGGTATGCGGAGTGGATTTCAAGCATAGTTCTGGTATACAAGAAGAATGGAAAGATGAGGGTTTGTATTGATCTTAATAAAGCTACTCCGATGGATGGGTACCCGATGCCGATTACCGATTTGCTAGTTGATGCAGCAGCTGGTTATGAAGTTATTAGTTTTATGGATGGCAATGTTGGTTATAACCTAATTTTTATGGCAATAGAGGATATTTCGAAGACATCTTTCAGATGCCCTGGTCATATTGGTTTGTTTGAGTGGATTGTTATGATATTTGGTTTGGAAAATGTCGGTGCAACTTATCAGAGGGCCATGAACTATATTTTCCATGAGTTGATCGGTAAAATTGTGGAGATTTATATTGATGATGTAGTGGTTAAGTCTTGGAATCATGAAAGACATTTAGCCAATTTAAGAAAAACTCTAGAGTACACTAGAAAACATGGTCTGAAGATGAATCCGAATAAATGTGCCTTTGGGGTTTTGGCTGGTGAGTTTTTAGGGTTCCTGGTACATAAAGGAGGAATTGAAGTTGGAAAGAAGAGCATGGAAGCAATAGACAAAGTTGCTCCTCCAACCAACTTGATAGAATTGCAATCACTACTCGGCAAAATTAATTTTGTGAGAAGGTTTATATCCAATTTATCGGAGAGAGTCATGCCTTTTTCTCCATTACTAAAGCTTAAGAAGGATCAAGAATTTGTATGGGGTGACATACAACAAAAGGCTTTTGATCAGATCAAAGAATATATGAAGGCACTGCCTGTGTTGGTACCTCCACGGCTTGACAAGCCTTTTAAGTTGTATGTGGCAGCCGGTAACCTGACGATAGGATCGGCCCTTATGCAGGAGTTTGAAGGAAAGGAAAGAGTGAGAGTGTATCTTAGCCAAAAGATGTTAGACCTAGAGACGAGATATTCAGCTACAGAAAACTTTGCTTATGTGTGTACTATTCATGTACCAAATTTCGGCGTTATTTATTAAATGTTGAATGTGTGGTGGTTTCTGAGTTTGATGTAATAAAGCATATGTTATCAATGCCAATTTTGAATGGAAGAATTGGTAAGTGGATTTTAGCTTTATCAAAATTTGATTTGAGGTACAAATTGGCAAAAGTAGTGAAAGGTCAAGTTATTGCCGATTTTATCACCCAACATCGTGTTCTGTTGAAATAATAAGCATTACACCTTGGGCTTTGTTTTTTGATGGTTCATCTTGTAGCAAAGGTGGTGGTGCTGGTATTCTTCTGATTTCTCCAAAGGTGTTGAAACAATAAGCATTACACTTTTAAACATGCTATTCCCATTGAATATTATGTTACTAAGAATCAAGCAGAGTATGAAGCATTACTCAGGGGGCTTCGGATCCTTGTAGAGATAAAGGCCGTTGCTATTGAGGTCTTTGGAGATTCTGAGTTGGTAATAAATTAGTTGACAGGTCAGTATGAATGAAAAAAATGACATGCTGAGACAGTATTAGGAAGAATGCCAAAAACTTTTAAAGGATTTTCGGATAGCAACCATGCACCATATCCCTAGGGGGCATAATGAGGAAGCAAATAGATTGGCCCAAATTGCTTCTAGAAATCGAGAAGACCAAAGATTCTAGCTTTAAGTGAGGATCAAGTAGTTGATGATTAGAGAAGTGAAATTGCCGATTATTTGAAAAAACTGTCATAGAAGGTTTCCCGAAAGCTTAGGTATAAGTCCCTTAAATTTGTAGTACTTGATGATCAATTGTATTATAAATCCAATAGATGGAGTGCTGCTTAAATGCTTGAGTCAAGAAGAGGCCAGAAAGATGATGTGTGAAGTGCATGAAGGGTTGTGCGGAGCACACCAGTCAGCTTACCGAATGAAGTGGATAATTAGGAGAACCGGTTATTTCTGGCCAACCATGTTAGAAGATTATTATGAGAATTATAAGGGATGTCAAAATTGTCAAAGATTCGGCAATATTTAAAAGGCTCCAGCGTGTGCCATGAATCCAAGTATTAAGCCGTGGCCGTTTAGAGGGTGGGGCATAGATTTGATTGGTCAAATTCATCCTCCTTCTAGCAAATGGCATAAATTTATATTACTGGCCACAGATTATTTCACTAAGTGGGTTGAGGCTGTCCCTTTGAAAAAGGTAACATTGGGAAATATGGTTGATTTTGTTAAAGAGCATATAATTTACCGATTCGGAATCCCTCAAAGTATAACAACCGATCAAGGAACTCAGTTTACTTCATCCGAATTTTGTGATTTTGCCAAAGAAATGGGAATCAACCTATATAATTCTTCTCCTTATTATGCGCAAGCCAATGGTCAAGCTGAGGCATCAAATAAGATTATGATTAAGATCATTTAGAAGAAGATTGAAGAAAAACCAAAAAATTGGCATTCGGTTCTTAATGAGGCCTTATGGGCTTACCGAATGGCATATCATGGGTCTACTCAAACATCACCCTATGAGTTGGTTTATGGGCATAATGTTGTTTTGCCGTGGGAGTTGCAATCAAATTCAAGACGAGTTATATTGCAGAAAGATCTAAAACGAGAAAATTATAAAGATTTAATGATGGACGAACTAGAAGATCTACATTTGATTCGTCTAAAGGCATTGGAAAGTATTGAGAAAAATAAACTACGCATTGCCAAATATTATAACAAGAAGGTTAAAATGAAACAGTTTGAAGAGGGAGACTTAGTTTGGAAAGTTATATTACCGATTGGGACAAAAGATAGGGCATTCAGTAAATGGTCTCTGAATTGGGAAGGACCTTTTTGGGTAGCAAGATGTGCGCCTCGCAACGCGTATGTATTGAAGACTTTGCTGGGAGAGGAGTTCACTAGAGCTATTAATGGGAGATTTCTTAAGAGATTTTATCCCAGTGTCGAAGTGGGTTCATAAAAGAACTTAAAACTACGAGTATGGATAGTCGATGTGAGTGCATCGCCTTTAGCCGAAGAATTACTCCGAGTGTTCGAAAGATAGCCGATACAGTATGTGTCGCCTTTAGAAAAAATAAAATATATATTCTCAAAGGCAAAGATTACAAACAAACATTTCATAAAGATAAATTGTTCTTGTTATTCGGGATTCCTAAGTACAGACTACTCATTGAACAATCTGTTGAGGACAGATTGAGCATCTGTGGATTGAGCCAAGATAGTTGCATGGTCATCATAGCTCTCCAGGAGCTCGTCAATGTCCTCAATGTCTTCTGGGGCCTGCTGACGAAGCCAACCGGCATGACAGAGAAGTCCTTGCGAACCTGGGTAGACATTGCTGCCAAACCTAGGGCCACACCATGGTGCATGCCTTGGATGATGGCCTCGTCTATACGGCCGTCTGAGGCGTCAAGGCGCGCCTCGATGGTCTCTCCCTGGGCATTCACCTTGTCGGCAATCTTGATAAGTAAATAGCATTGTAGAATTGCTTCCACTGATCTTCCCATTTGGCTTGCTCGACGCCGGATTGCTTGGAGACGTTGCCCAGTTCTTCCCGAGCTTTGTCTTTTCCCTTGAGAAAGGCAAGTGCCTCCTCATGGGTGTACGGGAGATGTGATCCCGACGAACCCAAGGAATTGGAGGAGCCACATGAAGGAGTTCCTGGCTCGGTTGCTGCCATTGGAGGGAGGAGATGGTCTGGCTGGTGGTAATAACTCTCATCCTGGCGAACAAGGGAGAAACTTAGAGCATGAAAGATGAACGGGTAATAAAATTGCAAGGGGGCAAAGGGATGATCCTCACCCAATGCATTGACAGCATGGCGCTCGGCTCCCTTCTGCTTCATCTTCGGCAAGACGCTTGCCATGGTCGCCGCTCGCCATTGCTACTTTGAGAGTTGAGCTTATCTCTAGATTAGTTTGGACGGAGGAAAGTAAAGAGACAGAGGTGAGAGCGCTAGACTGAAGTGATTGTTGAAGCCTGAGGAAGGGGGTTCATTCATAGGCCGAATAAGAAGTCATGGTGTGTATCTCAGAGTAGTGGGCTAAGAATGCCAAGCGTCGGATTAGGGTTTTGTTCTCGTTTGGGCCATTGCTAGATTGGGTCGAGCTCATCTAGGTCAAGGACCGTTCGGCTATGTTACTTATCGGGAAAATAGTGTATCTCAATTGGGAAGCGAAAGAATGATTTGTTGCGTCTTGGTTGGGAACTCAAGATTAATCAATTATGCTCTTAAAAAAAGGGAATATACAAGGGCAAAATTTGAAAGAAGATCAATGATTCTAGAATATAGTGTATTATGTGTTGATATTTGGTAATGCAATTAGAAAATGATCCGCAAGCGCACGGATATCGGTGAGCATTTCACCCGGGAGGTTATCCAGAGTATCGTATTTATATTTTTACCACTGGGAGAAAGGGTGTATCTGACTAACCAAATCTATTGCTACTACCCCTTTAGGCTACAAAGAATGTTTCTCGATGTGAGTGATGTATAGAGAAGACTGCAACCGTAGTCTCGTTCTAACCTTGGTAACGATGATCTACTGTTCTATTGGGGAAGCTTACGGAATATAGACACCACAAAGGATGTTCGACCCGCACCTATAAACCTATCCGTCCTGCTAACGAGATGTGGGCTGCAAAGGTAACTCGGAAATGTCACGTTCCTCGCTACTACCACGGTCTAGGTAGTCAGGGGATATCTATGAGTACCCTAGCCTAAACACCATGTTTACGCTAGCAATGATTACTCTAATACTCAACCGGAAGAGATTAAAGTAAACTCATAAACCAAAGAACAATAAAGCAAGAACTTACTAGAATTAGAAGTCGAATTACTGAAGAATCCTAGGAGCAAGCCTCGGGTTAGGAGACTTGATCCCGCAGATACAACCTCGGAGTAGACACCGACAGGCCGGGCTTCCTCCGATCTACACCTCCACTATATATCTCTCAATCTAGTAGAAACTAGAAGATCTAATTCTACTCACATTGGATGCTAAGCCTAAAAGAAATTTTATTTAGAGGAGAGGTATTCCTTCGAGGGCTCCTCTCAACTCTATGATGAACTTGTTCTCCTCCAGGGGCCAGGGGGTCTGCTTATATAGTCCGCTCCTTTTGTGCCTTTTTGGTTCAGCAGGCGATATGGTACTAAACTTTCCACCATATCTCATTAAAATGCACATAGGCCTTAATGGACCAAAATCTGATTTGGGCCCAATTAATCCCGCAGCTCTTTATGTGGAGTCCTTCTTTTATTAATATCTCTTTATTGCGAACTCCAAATATGGCAAATAATATATGCATTTCGATCAGCTCGACGAGATCTTTGTAATGGTGTACTCCATTCTGTGATTGGTGCTTGTACCAGGGCGGGCGCCCAAGGGGGTGGGCGGGCGCCCTGCCCCCGGCCCCGTTCGGCCTCCCGTTCGTTCCCGTGGCTTCTGGAGTCTTCTAGATGATAGAAAATTGCGCGGCACGTTAATATCTCAATGTAAACCCGACGTGTGGGCCTTTCTTTCCGTATTTCCTGATAACCGCCTGCAGAAATAGACAAACACCAAAACTCGTGGAATTCTGACGGATAAAACCCTAAGTCTGGGTGTTGGTTGCATTTGGATCCTTTTCTTTATTTATTTGATGATTATATTTGGTACTTAAGGACCGTCAACAACTCTCCCAAGCTTACCTCTTGCTCGTCCCTGAGCAAGGATGAACACAAGAGTTTCTGCAGTGGTTTCATGCCTTAAAAGTAAGATCTCATCTCTGAGTTAGGGTAAACTGTTAATACTTAAAACTTACTCATTTTACCTTTCACCATGGGGCTTGTAACCGTCACTTGTGTCTTGAGCAGTTAAAAGATAGAACGGTCTAGTCAAGCGCCATGTCTCTTGTTCTTCGATTAACTATAGCTCTGGAGTTTTTTTGCAGATTTTCAAATAAAACTCAGAGATTCCTTGTATGACTCTCTCAGATCTCTCTTTTGTGGTATTTCTGGATCCTTACCAAGGCAGTAATGGTATATGCCTTCTCTCAAAGTATGTGGTATTTTTGGTATAAGGCATAGTGATGTTGCCTTCTCTCTCACCCTACTCTAATAAGGTTTTGATATCTGGAGCTCATAGGTGGGAGACAGCTAATAAATACTTACAAGACATTTATTGCATAGTCAAACCATGGATCCAGAGAAACAAGTCAATAAGTCAAATCAAGATGTGCATGTGTGGCGAATGAATGGTGTATGGTGATGATGGTAATAACAATGGTGAAAATCTAATTCTACTTTCGCTCTTTTTAAGGGGACACATACCTTTCTTGCACTTTGAAGCTTTTCGAGGAGAATGAGATACTCTATATTTTCTTTTTCTTTTTCTCTCAGATGGGTATCTTGTACCCCTAATTCTACTATCGGACACTTGTCCATTTTTACCTCTCGTCTCACTCTTTCTTTTGTCCGAGGTTCCGGGCACTTGCCCCTTTTTATTTCCTCGTATCCTCTTTTTTTTCTTTTTTTTAGAGCACTCATCTCCTGAAATAATGTGGCAAGTGGTAGTAACTAAAATATCTTGAGCATTTATTTCATGGGGAATAACAGGGATAGGATATTGTTTTTGGCTATTCTCTCTTGGGTAGGAGTAGAATAATTTTGGGTGAATCTGGAGATGGAAATGAGTGGATGTATGTGGATGCGTACTTTCGGAGCAGAAGTAGCATGTATGAGTGAACGTGCAAGTGATTCTTGATTTTAACCGCATGACAAGCTCCTAAGGGTCTACACAGCTTGACCACACTCAATGCTCATAAGTAGTAAAAAAAAGTAAATGTGTGGCTCAAAGTCTAGCAAGCATGTATATATGGTTGTGGTAGGAATTTAAACTCTCATCATATAGGAACTCATCATGTGTTATTTTAAAGATTTTCAAAGATAAAATTCTCCAGATTTCTAGCATCTCAAGGAATAGATAAACAGCAGCTCAACCTTCCCATATCGTATCCGTTAACGACTTAGACTTTAGATCAATTACTCTTCCCACAAGTTCAGGTTTAGAGCAGGTTTAAATTATAACAGTTATGCCTAAACTTGAGAGAGAGCTCAAACTTGAAAACTAGGTACATGCAGAGCAACTATTTAACATATCCATGTGAGAGCTTATCATAAGGGTTCATAGCAAACTTTATTTATTTATTTATTTAGCAAACTAAGCAAAGATATATATAGAAGCACAAAATCTTTATTTGGGTTTTTTTATGATTATGCATCTTTTTATTATTTGAGTAAAGTACAAACGCGAGTAGAAACACTTAGCTAGATGGGGGGGCTCTCCCCCAAGCTTTATTTTGACGTAATTTCTTCTGATGTAGCTAGCAGGTGGCGGAGGTGTATTTGAATGTTGGCAGCACCCTGACAGCGATTAGGATGTCCTCCATCTGCTAGTCTTCTTTGATCCTTAAATTAAATTCTATGGAGCTCAAATAGACAACAAAGCTTTGTGGAACTGGTTAAGTGTTAGCATAAATCTCTTTGCCTTTATCATGTTGAGCTTCCTCTAATAAATATTATTTAGCAGGATCATGCACTTATTATTTATATTTTTATTGTAAGATGAAAACATATTAATTTTATGCCACCATAGTCAATATACCTATGGGTTTTAAAACCACAAGTCTACTCACATGGGGCTTCCTATTTTTCATATTTTTATTTTCTTTTTAAGATAGCATGAACCTGATTAACTAAGCAAACTATTGAAAGGACAGAGATAACTACCAAGTTTACCTCTTGGCAAGGCGTTCGATGTTTTTATGTCCTCCGAACGGGACTCTCCGTTTTCTCAGTCATCCTAGGATTTGCTGGATGGCGTAGTCGGTGATTCCGGTGGCGCCTCCTCTTCGTGTATGACTATCTTTTCTCTCCACACTTGACTCGGTGCTACGGTCTCCTCAGGACAGTTCTGTTCAAGCTGTATGTCTTCAGACCTTACCACTTCTCCTTCGTAGTCTGCCCATCTGTCCTTGATGATTTGCCTCATCTGGTTGCGGTTGCGTCGCCTTCTTGTCCTGACCTACTTAGAATCTTCAACTATATAGCTAGAATCATTAAAGTAGTGGCGTACCTTCTCAGAGGGGAAGTGCATGTGGACTTCTCCGGTTCCAATGTAGATGATTGGTTTAACGGTGCTGAGGAACGGTCTTCCAAGGATGGTGGGTGGATCGTACTCGTCTTCTCCCATGTCAATGACCTTCAACCTTTCGAAATGTCTGATCTGCCATCTGGAGCTGGATGTATGTTGGTTGTAGGGGCATGGTTCCATGCAGGAGCTGATAAGTGACTGCGGCCATTATGTTGACGTCAGTTCTGGTGTCATAGAGTGTCTTCTGAAAATAGTATCCATTGATTGTGCACTCGATGCTTGGAACACCAAGGTCGTCCTTCTTGATCAGGAAGAGCGACTTGAGTCAACGATGTTGACTTCTTCCGACAAGGATCCAATGTTTTAAGTCTTCTGGACAAGACTTCTCACTGTCTTCATCCTTTAGGTGCATCATTTGATTAGGTGTGGACCTTGACGTCTGCACCCCTTAATACGGTGTCACCCATGTTTTTTGTTTGCCTAGCAGTTCGAAGTATGGTGTTGGCAATATCCTGCTCAGTTTGTTTGTGCTCGTAGATCCAAGTCCTTCACTTGGTGGAATCTGGGAGTTGTAAAACTCCTTCGTGTTTTGCTTGAAGTGTACCTGTTCATAGAGACAAGGCAGAGATCAAGTGCATGGGCCCTGTTGGTGGAAAACACCAACAGAACCAAAAGTGTATTTGTTCTTCTCTAACCTTAAGCATAGTGAGCAAGACAAAGTTGATGGATAATAAGATCATGAGTGTAGTATTTGAAACATTTGTCAGTTCAGATTGCTTAACCCAATGGGAAGATAATCTATCTATATTTATGTTTTGTTTATATCTTCCAAAGATTGAATGTGCAACATATTAGCTTATATGATTAGGAGTGTGGGATCACGAATGTAGTACTAAGAACAAAGATTAAAGGACTAAACTGCTGAATCAGTTGAGTTGGTTAATTTGGAGTTATAAATCATACATGTTTGTCTCTTTTATTCATGTGTATGCTAGAACCAAGGAGAAGCTTATAAAAGTGATAATCAAGTACTTTAAGATGTTACCTTAATTGAAGAGTGATGGTATAGTATCACCTTGTGGAAGCTCTCCTTTCTTAGCGGTTGTGCATCGGGTCTATGGCACTCTTTGTCTTGTTCCATGTATCATCTCTCTATGATGAATGAGCTATGTCTTCCTTGTGCAAATCGTTAAACTTCATGTGTCTCCTTTATCTCCAACGTGAGTTTGTATCTCAGGACTTCCCAGGTTGATATTGAATGTTTTCCTACAGGGGTTAGTCCGACAAAATATACCAATGCCTACTCAAGCAGTTTTTAGTTCAGTAACCAAACTAGACTCCATGTCTAATCAGATTAAGGAAGGCTATTTAACCTAAGCACCACGCTTAATTTAAAAGCCAACGCAAGTATGTCCAGTACTTCCAAACCAACACTTACTTTAGATAAACATAGGTAGCATGATGGCATTTATAGAGATCTACTCAAGTGGAGATGAAGTAGTGTGATTAGTATTTAACAAATTGAGCATGTCTCAAAGGTAAGGAGAACCAACATAGCAACATGGCAAATGATGTTTTTATGTAAAGTACTCCCCCAAGCTTGAATTTTGCAAAACTCAAGATTGGATGAATTTAATTCAATGTTGCATGATGATTGGTTGGGCATACCTTGCGCTTGTCATTCCTCGGATCTTCTTGCTCCAATCCTAGAAAGGTTAGTGACACGAATACCCGAAGGAATATTTCTACAATTATCTTTATATGCTCAATACACAAGGCAATGTTGCAAATAATTAGAAGTTCATGTTACGATGTGATAAGTGCTTGTTTTAGGACGCTAAGCTTATCCTTGGGAAACCATCAAGTTATGTTGGTGAAGTGGTTTTCCCTCCAACACCAACCTATATCAACATCAACTCAACGAGATCTGCAATATTTATTATAGACATATGCATCGACAACCGCCCTTTTAAAGTTTTTATAAATAAAAAGGAAGAGAGGGTTGGAGATCTCAAATGCGGTGATGTTGGAGAGACCAATTGATTGGGGAGATGTTTTATATGAGCAAGGACTTGGTGAGGTATTTATGAAATAACTTCCATGCTCACTGTTGTTTCTCTCATTCTCAAACTCCAAGGATGATTCTTCATGAATGCTTAAAATTCCTCTAGGATTGTCTCTCAAGTTTGTTTTGTCCATCCATTCAATGGTGATAGCACATGGATTTTTAATGCCCTCTAGCCATTGATGTTGCTCTTCTTGATCCTCCTTGTGGTCTTGGTGACTCTTATAAATGGGATGTCTAGAGAGATTCATAGGATTATCGGGAGGTTCAAGAGAAAGAGCATAGTAGAAATTATTAAGCTCAAGGATGAGTTGGATAGCCGAATCATGGGATTTAAATGTTTGGAAATCGGCTATTGAGCTTCCTTTCCTTGTCTGGGAGATGATTCCTTCTCTATCTCTAGGATTTTTCTATGAAGACTAGTACAAGAAGGATGTCCACGAATGAAGACATACCTTGCTTTACTAATAGATAAAGAAAGAAAGACTCTACCAGAGGTTATATGATTAAGACCAATGTGAAAATATCGAGAAAAAACATGGTCTTGTAGGGCTAGGTTTACACCAGAATTTATAGAAAGCTTAACAGATTCCCTAGGTGTAGCTAAAAGTTCATTATCTTCTTGATTAAAAGATAGGACCTCAGCTATAGAAAAGGGTTGGTTTTGACCTATTGCAATCAACTCCGGACACAGATCATAATGAGGGGCAGGACTTGTTGACTCCCATGGTCTATGGCTAGTCTCCGAAGGTGCAAAGAATTCAATAATAGGTATGGAATTTGAGCTATCCATAAAGATGGAAAAAATAAAAAGATAAAAGAATAAAAGTATAATACAAGTTAATAGCAAGACTTAAAGTTATCTCACCAAACCGTCTTTCTCCCCGGCAACGGCGCCAGAAATGCTTGTTGATATTTGGTAACGCAATTAGAAAATGATCCGCAAGCGCACGGATATCGGTGAGCATTTCACCCGGGAGGTTATCCAGAGTATCATATTTATATTTTTACCACTGGGAGAAAGGGTGCATCTGACTAACCAAATCTATTGCTACTACCCCTTTAGGCTACAAAGAATGTTTCTCGATGTGAGTGATGTATAGAGAAGACTGCAACCGTAGTCTCGTTCTAACCTTGGTAAGGATTATCTACTGTTCTATTGGGGAAGCGTACAGAATCTAGACACCACAAAAGATGTTCGACCTGCACCTATAAACTTACCCGTCCTGCTAACGAGATGTGGGCTGCAAAGGTAACTCAGAAATGTCACGTTCCTCGCTACTACCACGGTCCAGCTAGTCAGGGGATATCTATGAGTACCCTTGCCTAAACACCACGTTTACGCTAGCAATGATTACTCTAATACTCAACCGGAAGAGATTAAAGTAAACTCATAAACCAAAGAACAATAAAGCAAGAACTTACTAGAATTAGAAGTCGAATTACTAAAGAATCCTAGGAGCAAGCCTCGGGCTAGGAGACTTGATCCCGCAGGTACAACCTCAGAGTAGACACCGACAGGCCGGGCTTCCTCCGATCTACACCTCCACTCTATATCTCTCAATCTAGTAGAAACTAGAAGATATAACTCTACTCACATTGGATGTTAAGCCTAAAAGAAATTTTATTTAGAGGAGAGGTATTCCTTCGAGGGCTCCTCTCAACTCTATGATGAACTTGTTCTCATCCAGGGGCCAGGGGGTCTGCTTATATAGTCCCCTCCTTTTGTGCCTTTTTGGTTCAGCAGGCGATGTGGTACTAAACTTTCCACCATATCTCATTAAAATACACATAGGCATTAATGGACCAAAATCTGATTTGGGCCCAATTAATCCCGCAGCTCTTTTATGTGGAGTCCTTCTTTTATTAATATCTCTTGATTCCGAACTCCAAATATAGCAAATAATATATGCATTTCGATTAGCTCGACGAGATCTTTGTAATGGTGTACTCCATTCTCTGATTGGTGCTTGTACCAGGGCGGGCGCCCAAGGGGGGAGGGCGGGCGCCCTACCCCCGGGCCCGTTCGGCCTCCCGTTCGTTCCCGTGGCTTCTGGAGTCTTCTAGATGATAGAAAATTACGCGGCACTTTAATATCTCTATGTAAACCCGACGTGTGGGCCTTTCCTTCTGTATTTCCTGATAACCCCCTGCAGAAATAGACAAACACCAAAACTCGTGGAATTCTTACAGATAAAACCCTAAGTCTGGGTGTTGGTTGCATTTGGATCCTTTTCTTTATTTATTTGATGATTATATTTGGTACTTAAGGACCGTCAACATTATGCATAGTCTATTACAAATTCAGTGTTCATTCTCTCAGAAGCTGATTAATGGTATCTATGGCTTCGGCTTTGATTCGACTGACATTATCCAGCACCTTTTGATCTTCATCTTCAGAACCTTGGATGCTGGCAAGCCTTGATTTGAGTTGTTGATCCTCCTTTATGACAGACACTATCTTTACTGTAGCTACTACTATAGAATTCGACAGATCAGCTATTTTGTCTTTGTGGGACTGAATTCTGGCATTTAATTGAGCTAATTGGGCTTCTAGCTTGGATTTTTCCTCTTCCATGCTTTTAAGATTACGATTTAGAGTTGACAGAGAATGTTTGGCGCTTTGGATCTGGGAGTGCAGATCTTTGGCCTCTCGTTTCTTTAGAGATCTATCAGTTGTGCAGAATGGCCGTGGAAGATATATTTTTGCTTGCCCTTCTTACCATGGCAAAGTGATTATCAAGCTGGGCTATAGATTCTAGAGGAGCTTTGATAGCAGGAGGAATGTCTTGATCGATAAGCTCAAGGAGATCTCTTATTTGGTCATCTTCTTGGACCAGGATGTTAATGTCCCTATCTAGCAAAGCAGCTATGTCCTTCAACCAAGCTTGGTTGCCCACTGACAAGGTTTGTTTGGATAAAACTTCTTCACTCTTTTCATTGATGTAGTCCTCAACAGCAAAGGAGTAACTGGTAGTTGGCTTGATGATATTCTTTTATGAAAAAGAGGAATATGTTAACCGATAAGGGAAGATTTGTCAAAGATAGTTTAGAGTAGGGTGTTACCTGTTGTGCTGAAGGATCCTCAGGTTGGGTTGTATCTTGGTCAGGCTAGGAGCTTAGTTGGATGACTAGCCATAGTGGATCTAGAGCTTGGTCAGATGAAGATTCTTCTGCTAGTTTATCCAAAATTTCATCTGTTTCTAGTAGGACGGATGACAGAATATGAGTATAGTGGGTTAGACATACTAAAAAAAGAAAGAGTGGTTATCCGAATGATATTACCGATGTGTTCACTGGTTTCATTGATTTCTATGTCTTCAGTAGATGCTCGAGGGGAAGTGTCTATAGTTGGAGGAATAGAACTTGATCCGAAGAGGTCAATATGTGGCTATAGTAAGAATGACGAGATGAAAGAGTCAAAGTTATTGCCGAATAGAGGTGTTACTGACTAAAGATGGAAGAAACATACCTATGGGGTCGGTTTGGCTTTCTTGGACCTTTTCCTCCTAGCTACACTGATGTCTCCAAGTGTTTTTCTTTTACCTTCCCTCCCTAGGGCTGCTGTGAATGGAGCTACAGGGATGTTCATAAAAACTGATAGAGTTGGAGCATCAAATCCTAAGACAGGTTTAGGCCCAGCTTTATAATATTGGACTTCCTTAGAAGGAGGAGTAGGTTCAATGTCCTGTGCATAACAAAATATAAAAATGAATGAAGAAAGGTTCAAAACACAATAAAATGATAGAATGTAATCAGATTACATCACTGTCAGGGGCAATTTGAGGTTCTACATCTTGGCATAGAGGGTGCACTGGTACATTGAAGATGTGAGTATGCCATTCTGGCCACCATGAAGAAAAGAGACAGAGAGCAGCCTCTATTATCCCAAATGGAGAGGGTTCATATGTTGACGTAGTACATTCAAGCTCGAAGACTTTGTTAGCTTCTACCCCATCCTTAATCACCTCTCTAAACTTTATAATTGTGGAAAATAAAAGCTTTGGGGGGAGCTAACCACATCCTAGTTGTCTGGCTGCTATGTTTGGATTATAGAATTCATAAGTAGGCTGTACTAGCCTCCCATGATGGAACTCTGATGGCAAGATACAGGGTTTGATAAAGGAGTTGAAGACCTCTGTAGATACCTCATCTAAACAGCCGAGTTCATAACTGAATTTGCAAGGAAGGGTTAAATCTTCATTTTGTCTATAGGGAAGCCAGAGTACATTGTCAAAACCCTTGAAGAATAGCTTGAAGAGGTGACCAATGCTTATGTTAATATAAATGTAGGATGCAGCTTCTCCATAAGTTTGGCAAGCTTTGGTCTTGGTTGTGCTACCTTTGGCATAATTAACTGAAGGGAAGCTCAAGCTATGGAGGTCTACAGAGATTATCTGGTGCATGTATAATTGAAACCACATTTGAACTAGCCACCAAGGGCCACTCACACAAGATATTTCTACTCCTTCATGCATCTGAGCAGTGATCTGATGCATCATATGATAGGCAGATCCTAGGAGATATTTGCCTAATGGGATTAAGGTACCTGCAGCTAAATCTTCATCCATCACTATGTGGTTCAGAGTTGGTTCATTGGATTTTCCACAGAAGATAAATTTGCATAGCCACATGTTCATGAAGGCCTTGTATTCTTTATAAGTGACCGTACCAGATGAAGCCATATAGTTTTGGATGTATTTGGCCCATCCAACCCCAGACTTAACAACTTTTTGGCTACTGTTACCCTCATAAGTAAAGGGGTATACTGGTTTTGTTACGTTTAGACCTGTCATCATAAATACATCGGCTAAAGTGAGAGTCATCATACCATGGCCGAAGACGAAGGCATTGATGGTGTCAGACCAGAAGTGGGCAGCTGCTATTAGGAGGGAATCGTTTCTGGGCATTTTTGACAGGGACAACTCCAAGCAATGCTGAATATCCTGAGCTTCCCAGTGACTGTAGCTTTTCTCTTGCATCCTCTGATACCAGCTTCGCCATCCAGTGATTGGAGGAAACGGCCAATTCTTGAAAGTGTTTGGCTATCGGTTCGGCGATGTAACTCTAGATTTATAAGGGAATTCTTAGGGTTTTTTCTCAATAAACTCAGTTGGGTCAGGATCTCCCATTGGACCGAGAAGATAAGAATTGGGGTTGGCAGCATAGGGGATTAAAATCTCATTCTTGTATTCCTTCAAGGAGTGATAAAATTAAGGGGTAGGTTAATTGGAGGGAAAACAAGAACACAGATTGAGAAGTTGCCGAATGCATGAGGGAAGGATGTGATTTACCTCCGGGATCTCATTTTGGGTCGCCATTAGAAAGTCGAGGTGGATTTGGAACTATGTTAGGGGTCTGGATCTTTGAGCTGCGGCTACAGTGTTGAACAGTATTGACCTAGGAAGAAGGAGGAACTTATGGTCAATTTCAGAATAAAACCACTTTTATCCCAAAATTGAGGGGGCATGTGTTAGCACTGGATTTTTGCACATTTAAGAAGATGACAGGTGGGCCAGTACACGGTGATTTCGCGGAGAGGCCGGTATTTTGAGTGTTTCGGCAAATGTCCATGCGGTCGTCTAATTCCTGAAGATTCGGCAAGCGTTTGTGTAATCAGTTGTCCTGGGAAAGGCAGTTTTGTCTAGGAACGGCAGAGACGGCAAATGAAGACCGATCCGACAAGGAGAAGATCACGATAATTAAGGCAATGAAGATTCTGAGGAAGATTGAGGCTAAAGGCTTCACGTTTTAAAATTTCCTTTATTGTTTAGTCATAGTCTTGTAGGATTCATGTTGCAACCAGGGTATAAATATGAGCCTTTTGGTTGTTGTAAAGACTGTTCACAACCAAATCAATTCAACCGGCCTCGTGCCAATTTCGAGTCTTTGTCGTGTCGTCGAGTTCTTCGAGAGGGGTTATCGATCTGTCGACCTCCGTAAGTTCCGACAACCCTGTTATCATGTCTAGTATCATGCGGTGGATTTAGATGTTGATGCAAGTAGTCTTGTTTGTCTCGACTGAATGGCCGTGTGGCAGGCGTTTGCTTGGCAATCAAGAAATCTTTGCCTATGCTTTATTTATGACAAGTAGATACCGTGCGGCAGACGTTTACTTGATATGCTTAGTAAGGCTTGATAGTTATCGATTCTATTAGATTCGGCAAAGTCTAATGGATTCAACAAATTATCATGCGTTACATGTTTTAAACACTTTACGTATTTGTAATACTCTTTTGCCCAATCTAGATCGGTAAGATTTGGGTTCATACTTTCATAAATCTATATGTATTATAATATTGCCTTGGTTTCATGCTATTAATGTGAATAGATTATGCGCTTGCAGTAGCCGAACTAAATCAATCTAGGTTGCCATGTGTTGCGGGTTCATGAATGTTTGATACGTTTAAATTTCGATAAGGCTAAGTGTCGTACGACAGACATAGTTCTTTGATTAATTTAATCATGTTTACTTGCATGTTCCTTCTTCATGTCCCAATTCGGTTAGATCACCCAACTTGGTTGTTTTTATATCATAATTTATTATAACTCACTCAAGCATATTCTTGTACACACATGCATTCGGTATTTGATATATATTACTCTCATTTTAACCGAATGAATTATAAATCCGTTGGCAGATAGCTTTATAGCTATATGTCGTTGTAAGTGGCTTCAGGGCCGTATATATGGAACTGTCTGGTCTCAACCGACATGTTCCAGTTTTTGTATCTAACGAATTTTATCCCTTGTCAGTTGCAGGGCAAACTGACTGGCACGTTTCTGGATCTCGAAACACCTGGGCACCCGTTTGAAGTCACATTTTTCGCTTGCTGTGTGTGAGGCACAGTACGTCACATTTTGTGTCACCAGAGACAGAAGCGACAAAGAGAGTGCACTTTGACGTGAGTAGGAATCATGTGCTACATGTGTGCATGCAGCTAGGAGAGGCAGGGAGCCCAGCGCTGCTGCTGTCTTTGTTGTGCCGCTCATTTAAGTACTGTTAGCTGATTTATTATGAGAGAAAAGCACTCTGGCAGATTCGGCTGATAAGCTAGGCTCAAATGATTCATTTCGCAAATTACAAGCAAATCGTGTAGTTGGTTATTATTTTTATTTAGATTTAATGCTCCATATATGGGCCGCAAGATTTGATGTGACAGAGAATCTGGAATTTTTGCAAAAATTTTTTGAGAACTGCCCAAGTTTGAACCTTGTCCGTACGCTTTGAGTACAAAACCCTTCTAGCTGCCCGAACCTATTCGCGACGCGTGTGGACCAACCCTTAATCTTTCTTGATTGATCTTTAATGAGCTAACATTTACTTTGGGTCTTCGAAAGGTTGAATCAAGCTCATTTAAATATATATCCTATAAAAAATAACTAGCTCGTATGTCCCGTTGCAACGTCGGTGGAACCAAATGGCTCTAACACACGATGCAGAACACTAGCACGCCAAAAATTGTTTCTTACAACAAAAGAAGAGGATTTTTTACCTTTGGTCTAATGCCGGTTTTCTCAGACTAATTAGATCTCTCTTATTTGAAATGATTCAAACATCAAATCCACAAAATATTCCACAATAACATTCTTATATATATTAACATAAAACAGTTTTGCGAATTATGCATTGTAAAAGGACATGGTTTGAGAATGCTCAAAGTATAAACGGTTTTAAGTAGCTGACATGATCCACAGTTTGACAAAGCTACCATAATAGGTATACCCGAACAAATTGTTTCTGAAAGTGGTATACAAAAGATCTAGCCATGTACATGAACATATCTCACAATTTCAACAATAGTTCGACCATCTTCTGTGCAGCCGAATTCTCTGCATCCTTCACTCTTGACATAGGATCACCAATGGTTACAAAGGTGCCAGTTTTGGTATCTACCTGAACAGAACACACAAAGTTCCTTTCATGTGCAGGGCCACCTTCTTTTTCTAACCTGAAAAAAATATGATAGTTACCAGCTCACTAACATGTAGATGACAATCACACAAAAATAATATATGAAAGCAGGAAGGATTGGGAATCCATACAAACATGTAGATGATAACCATATAAAATAATATATGAAAGCAGAAAGGATTGTGTATAACAAATATAAATACATGGATGCATCTTATTGAACTCTCGGACAGTATAAACACAAGATTACAATATCCCTAACTACCAAATATAATCTAACATCCCCTACAGTTGTAGTGGGAGCATGGACAATGGCTCAGCGGGTGGATGCACTAGCAGAAAATGGGAAGAGTAATGTCACCGATTCATGGCTAAAGGACGAGGGCCCAGTGAGGCCCAGGGCCGCCCGACTCCCTCCCCTACCGAGGGGTCTGGATCCAACAAGGATTAGGAAAAGGAACAGGACTAAAATAAAATCAGTTTAGGAAAATTGAGTTTGTTAGGAGAGGGAGATTCCAAATCTATAATGACTCACAAATAGATTTCTTGGGAGAATATAGAAGCCATGTACTCATCAGAATGAACAAGAAAATAGAGGATTTATCCTCCTATTCTCTCTGCCTCCCAGCCCCTGGCGCCTCCCTTTCTCCCTGCCACAAGCCCCTGCGCCCCTGCTGTCACCGCTGCCCTGCAGACGGCCTCCATAGCAGCAGCATCCAAGGGCCGCCGTCATCCTCACCCTCCAGCCTCCTTCCCATACAACCCATGCTTCCAACCACCAACAATCTAAGCCAATCACATATACATAAGCACGTTGTGGCGACCCCAACACCAGGACAAGTAGCACACGTCGTCACCTAGGTGACACCACATACACCATGAATCATAGTGATTTGTCACTCAAATCCACATGAGGCATTTGCATGATCCCATAAAAATGATGGTTTGTTCAACATGGTTGTATAAAGAAAATACCACAAACATTAAAAATTTTGCAAGCTCATCAGAAAGCATAGCTAGAAGCTTTGGAAAAAAATAATTAGGCATAGCTCTAGATGATGTAATGATATCATACACGTCAAATTTTAAGTTTAAATTCAGTCACTTCAATACATACAAAAATGACAAATTTCATGTTTGTATGCAATCCTCCATTGCATAGCACATGAAATTTGTCATTTTTTCATCTATTTAACTAGATCAACTTTGAAATTTAAATTCTGCATAGATTTATAACAGTCTCACCTATGGGTGTGCCAAATTTCAAACCAAATCAAAACATCTAGGTACTATTTTTTTAATTAAGTCACAAGATTTCCAATTGTGGTGTTTCCACCTGAGATGCATGTGCATGGTATGACCATGTTTGGTTAGAAAGGTACTACGGCAAAATTTGAATACAAGGATCAGAATAAAGTGATCAAATAATTATCAAGACTGATAAGACTAGAATCTTTATAATCTGCTACAATATTTAATCTGCAATCTAATATCATTTGAGTCTGGAAAATGCACATGCATATCATGCACTCACCAAACATAATAAACTCATGAAGCTCTTATTCTTGACCTAACGGGAGGGTTCTTACTTCTTGATCTAATGAGAGATAAGATAGGTGGAGATCTTGTGAAGCCAGCTGTAACTCGCTTTGCTACTTTCATTTCTCACATTGGCAAGCATGCATAAGCATAGGAATGGATTGAGGAATTTAATTGCTAGTGATGAATGGCATCCTAGCAGCATGTACCTTTCAAGAAGGCCGACAAGTTGAGAACATTGTCTTTTTAGTGCCATTTTGGAATAAATTGGAATATTGCCTAAGAGCTTCACAGCCACTTCTTGTTGCTCTAAGGATAGCAGATGGAGATGAGACACCAGCAGCTCCTGGGATTATGGCAGCCATTGATGCTGCAAAGACCACAATCAAGGATTCTTTGAAAGACAAAACAAGTTTACTTAAAGAGGTACTAAAATACTGACAAGAAATGAGAAAACCAAATAGAGCAAAAGCTGTATGGGGCAGCCCTATTCTTGAATCCAAGCAAGTACTTTGCCATAAGGGAAAAAGATAGGAGACAAGCAACAAGGCTGAGAATCATGTCTAATGAAGTTATGTGGAAGATGGTGAGAGATGATGGGGGACAGAACAAGATAAGCAAGCCAATGACTATGAGAGGGCTGAAGGCGAATCCTTCTCAAAGCAAGGAAAAATAAGAGATAGAGATAGAAAAAAATCCTAGTAAGTTCTGTATAACTATTTCCTTCCCTTTTTCTCAAAGCAATGAACTAATAATGGAATTGTATGTTTGGATTGCAAATTACAGTTCTTTGGTGGGGTGCATATGGTGGCCAGACATCTGAGCTCCAATGTTTAGCGAAAAAGAATCGTTAGCCTTTCTTGCGCTGCATCTGGATGCGAGCGTAATTGGAGTGGATTTTCTCATGTAAGTACTACTGCTAAGTAATTGGAGTTTGGTAGCAATATTCCTTGCATGGTACGGGATTCTACATTGTATTTTGTGTAGGTCCATACAAAAAAAAGAAATCCGTTAGCACCAAAGGTTAAATAAGGGTATATTGTCAACTACAACCAGAAGATGGAAAACAGATTTTTTTGTAAAAAAAAAAAAAAAATGGGAGCTGGGTTCAAATGCAATCCACTCTTGCTTGAAGAATTCATTGGGAAAATGAATAGGTTGATGAAAATTGTGAACCAGTTCATGAAGATGGTGGTAATGCTATGACTTGGGCTAATGTGGATAATGCCATTGGTGCAACTCAGGGTCTATAAGGACACAACTTGCCTAGGGCTGCTGCTGCTGCTCGTGCTGCTGTTGCTGCCCCTGCGAGGCATACTTATGCTAGGAACAGGAAGCATCCAAGGAAGACTGGCTCAAGATATTGATGAAGATGATGATGAAGACCAAGATCAGCTTGGAGAATCTGATTCAGCAACAGCAATGGAGGATGATTCAGAATCTATTCATAATACTGCTGATGGATCTGCACCAACTGCAACTGGAGATGGACATGGATGTTAGAATAGGCGCCCTATGGGCTGCCGGGCTGGCCATGGGCCTGGCACCCAAGCCTATTTGGCTTGGCTGCTCAATATTATACTCCCTCCGTTCCAAATTATAAGTCATTCCAAGAATCTTGGAAAGTCAAAGCATTTTCAAGTTTAACCAAAAATATAAAGAGAAATATAAAGATATATGTCATAAAATAGGTACACTATGAAAATATAACCAACAAAGAATCTAATGATACTTGGTTGGTACTAAAAATGTTATTATTTTGCTATATAAATTTGGTAAACTTGAAAAACTTTGACTCTCCAAGATTTTTGGAATGACTTATAATTTGGGACGGAGGGAGTAGTAAATAGGAATAGTACCACATTATCTACCCACATGGGGTGTTAGTCCTATTTATCCTATATAATCAGCCTATGTGGCCCGATGCAATACATCAATCAATCCTGAGACCTATTCACTCTCATGGTATCAGCCGCCTTTTGATCCTTTTTCTACGCTGCCCTACCCGCGCTGCCAGCCCAGCCATGGCATCCACTCCACCAACCTCTCAGTCGGATGTCGCCGATGCCTTCTCTGCTGGGGCTGCTGTCCAGGCTGATGCAGTTGCCCAGCGCCTCGCCCAGGAGAAGGCCAACGCGGCCGCCGCCGCTGCTCAGCATGCCAATGCCGCCAGGAGGCTCGCGATGCTGCTCTGGCACGCGCTGCCGAAGACGAAGCCAAGGCCACAGCCGCGAAGCGTGACGCCGCTGCACAGCGCGCCAGCGATGCCCTGGCACGGGCTGCCAAGGAGCGCGCGGCTGCTGCTGTCGCCATCGTGCCGGAGTCTTCTGGTGCGCCATCTGGAGGTGCGCCGGTGCCTGATCTGCGCGCAGCCATGCTTCACCACGAAGCTGTGGCTCTCCTCCAACTCCACTCTCAGGCCGTTGCGCCAGCAACATCCGGAACCACATCACCACCATCCTCGACATCGATTCCAGTAATTTCAGCCGTTGGTGCGATCAATTTCTGCTCATCCTCGACAAGTTTTTGCTTCAGGACCATGTCCGCGAGGATCCCCCGGACCCGATCTCTCCTGATTGGGCTCAGATGGACTGCGTTGTCAAGTCCTGGATCATCGCCACGCTCACCGATGATCTAGGCGAGATCATCTCCGCCCGGGGCTCCACTGCCCGGCACGCCTGGCTCGCCGTCGAGTCGCAGTTCCTCGGCAATCGGGAGGCCCGCTCCATTCAGCTGGAGACACGGTTTTGCAACTTCGTCCAGGGTGACCTCTCCATCACCGCATACTGCCACAAGCTGAAGAAGATGGCCGATGATCTCACGGCCCTCGGCGAGGTCATCTCCGACCACACCCTCGTCCTCAACGTCATCCACGGCCTCAACGAGCGCTTCAGCCACGTCGGGACGCTCCTTCGTCGGGCCAAACCCTTCCCCACCTTCTCGGAGGCGCGTGAGGATCTCGTCTTCGAGGAACTCACCATGGAGAATCGCAAGGAAGCTCCAGCCGCTGCACTCGCCGCCTCCGCCACCACCACCCTGGCCCCTGCGTCCTCTGGTCCAGGCTCCGGGGGCGCTGGTGGGAGCTCCAAGGCTCCCAACAACCGTAATAGCAAGCGTGGCGGTGGCGACAAAGGCCACGGCAACAACAGCTCTTCAGGACAGGGCTCCAAACCTCCTGGTGGCACGACGCAGCAATAGCAGGCTACTGGACAGCAGCAGCAGACTGTCGGAGGGCGCCCTTGGCCCAGCTTCTACAATCCTTAGTCCGGCACCATCCAGATGTGCTCCCACTGGTGCTGGACCATGGGTCGCTCTGGGGTTTTACAACCCTATGACCGGCCTCCCCTCCTGAGATCCGACAGAGCTCGCCGCGGCATTCAGCACGACCTCACTGTCCCCTCCTTCGAGCAACGAGTGGTACTTCGACACAGGTGCTACTTCACATATGACATCTCAGCCTTCTTCACTTTCACATGTTCTATTCCCACGGTACCCTAACCCTTCATCTATTGTTGTCGGTAATGGCTCACTTATTCCTGTTACTGTCACTGGCTCCACAGAGTTATCACCTACTTTACATCTTAATAATGTCCTAGTGTCACCACAAATTATTAAGAATCTTATCTCTCTTCGCCAATTTACTACTGATAATAATTGCTCTTGTTGAGTTTGACCCCGCTGGTTGTTCTGTGAAGGTTCTTCCAACTCGGAAAGAGATCGTCAGGTGTAATAGCTCCGGGCCGCTATATCCTCTTTGCCTTCCACCAACACTCTCCTTCGCCGCTCAGGGCTCCTCTCCACTGTGGCATCGGCTTCTTGGGCACCCCGGTCATGAGACCATGTCAAAGCTCGCGTCTAGTGTTTCATTTCCTATTCAGGACTATTCAGATTTGTCACGCTTGTCAACTAGGGCGCCATGTTCGTTTGCCCCTTCATGTGTCCACCTCTCGTGCATCTAGCAAGTTTGATCTCATTCATTGTGATTTATGGACATCTCCGGTTGTTAGCATTAAAGGTTATAAATACTATTTGGTCATACTTGATGATTGCACTCATTATTTGTGAACCTTTCCATTACGAGTTAAATCTGACACTTTCAGCAAGCTTGCTCACTTCATCGCCCACGCCTCCACTCAATTTGGCGCCCGCATCAAAGCTGTCCAGTGCGACAATGGGAGAGAGTTTGACAACTCTAGCACCCGGCAATTCTTCCTTACCCAGGGCATTCACCTTCGCATATCCTGCCCTTACACCTCGCCTCAAAACGGTAAAGCTGAACGCATTATTCGCTCTATCAATAATGTTGTTCGCTCCCTGCTCTTTCAAGCATCCATGCCTCCCTCCTACTAGGTGGAGGCCCTTTCCACGGCGACTGTTCTTCTCAACATATTTTCTTCTCAACATATTGCCCACCAAGACTCTAGAGTTCTCCACGCCTCACCTTGCCCTGTTCGACAAGCCACCCACATATGATCATCTATGAGTCTTCGGTTGCAAATGTTATCCCAACACGTCCGCCATTGCTCCTCATAAACTTGCCCCCAGGTCTGTCCAATGCGTTTTTCTAGGCTATTCCGCTCACCACAAAGGGTACCGCTGCCTTGACCTATCATCTAGAGTCATCATCATCTCCCGGCACGTCATCTTTGATGAAATGGCCTTACCTTTTGCTGAGCACCGTGGTCCTAGTACTCCTGCAGACCTCGAGTTCCTTGCTGATGACACTATGATGTCGTACCCGCTCCTATTGGACCGTTGCACAAGTTTTTGCCTGCAGGAACTCCATCCAGTGCCTCCGACACCACCAGTGCCCCTGTCAGTCCCTCTGCGGCCGTGCCTGGGGCGCCCCTGGAGCTTCCAGAAGATGCTGATGATCCTCCAATGCCCGCGCTCTACATCCCCCTGCGTTGCGACCATCGGGGACTCCCACGCGCCACGCGCGGCCACAGAGCTGACTGGCGCACACAGCGACGCCTCTCCACGCCTGCCGTACGTCCCGCCGCGTCGCGCGCCGGCTCGCCTTCCTCTGCGCCATCCACGGGCTCCCCCACGTCTCCTCAGGCGCCCCGCAGGCCTCCATCGGGGTTTCCACCTCTTCGCCCGGCTCGCGACTTCACGTACCACTACTCGCGTCGACCGCGACCACCACCGGCTGCTCCTGCACCGGCCGCCCCGACTGCTCCTGCACTAGCCGTCCCCGCTGCTCCTTCACCGGCTCCTACGGAAGCCGCTCCGCTGCCCAAGGGCGTGGTTCCTGTTCCACCGGTGGCCAACCAGCACTCCATGGGCAGTTCAAAGAGCGGCTTCTGAATGCCCGCCGCCTACCATGTTGTGCCTCTCTCCGGTGCCGAAGACCTTCCGAAGCGCTCTTGCTGACCCTATTTGGCAAGCAGCTATGGAAGAACACAGTGCTCTCCTCCAGAACCACACCTAGGATCTTGTGCCCCGTCCGCCTCGGCCCAATGTTGTCACAGGGAAGTGGATCTTCAAGCACAACCTAGTCTGATGGCTCCCTCGAGCGGTACAAGGCACGTTGGGTCCTCCGTGGTTTCACCCAGTGACCTGGTGTGGACTTTGATGAGACCTTCAGTCCGGTGGTGAAGCCCGCTACTATCCGCACGGTGCTCTCCTTGGCGCTCTCTCGCCGCTGGCCTATTCATCAACTTAACGTGAAGAACGCCTTTCTTCATGGCAATCTCAGTGAGACGGTGTATTGCCAACAGCCATCCGGGTTCAAAGATCCAGCTCATCCGGATTTCGTCTGCCTCTTGAAGAAATCGCTCTATGGCCTGAAGTAGGCTCCTCTTGCTTGGTACAGCCGGATGGCCAGTTACTTGCTATCTATTGGGTTTGTTGAAGCCAAGTCAGACACCTCGCTCTTTGTCTACCAGCGTGGATCAAACATAGCCTATCTGTTGCTATATGTTGATGACATTGTCCTCACAGCTTCATCGACCGATCTTCTCCGGCGGATCATCTCAGCACTACAGCGAGAATTCGCCATGAAAGACCTTGGTGAACTACATCACTTCCTCGGCATGCATGTTTAGCAAAGTGGTGATGGACTTCTACTCTCATAGCGACAGTACATGCTGGATAGTTTAGATTGCGCTGGAATGGCTAAGTGCAAGCCATGCTCTACTCCAGTTGACACCAATCCTAAGGTTGCTGCAGCAGTGCAGCTGAGGGGGCCCCTGTGTCTGATGCTACAGACTTCCGCAGTCTTGCTGGAGCTCTTCAGTACTTGACCTTCACCCGCCCAAACATTGTGTATGTTGTTCAGCAAGTCTGCCTTCATATGCACGATCCTCGGGAGCCTCACCTTGCTGCCCTGAAGCGGATTCTTCGCTATGTTCGAGGCACTCTTCACCTTGGTCTCATGCTTCGACCATCTACTTCGACAGATCTTGTCGTCTACAACGATGCTGATTGGGCTGGTTGTCCAGACACTCACAAGTCCACCTCGGGCTATGTCGTGTTCCTTGGCAACAATCTTGTCTCCTGGTCCTCCAAGCGCCAGAACACGGTATCAAGATCTAGTGCTGAAGCCGAGTATCGCGCGGTGGCCAATGGAGTTGCAGAGGCTACCTGGCTGCGCCAGCTTCTTCTCGAGTTGCATGCCCCTCTCCGGCACGCCACACTGGTGTATTGTGACAACATTAGTGTTGTCTACATGACCTCCAACCCAATTCAGCATCAGTGAACCAAGCACATTGAGATCGATCTTCACTTGGTTCGGGAGCGAGTCGCCATTGGTGATCTTCGTGTTCTGCATGTCCACACCTCTTCACAATATGCAGATATCTTCACCAAAGGGCTGCCTTCTTCAGTATTCACAGAGTTAGGTCCAGTCTAAACGTGCAGAGTGGCTGACGATTTGACTGTGGGGGCATGTTAGAATAGGCGCCCTATGGGCTGGCCATGGGCCTGGCACCCAAGCCTATTTGGCTTGGCTGCTCAATGTTATAGTAAATAGGAATAGTACCACATTGTCCACCCACATGGGGTGTTAAGTCCTATGTATCCTATATAATCAGCCTATGAGGCCCAATGCAATACATCAATCAATCCTGAGACCTATTCGCTCTCAATGGAGGCTTCCGTTTGAATGATGATTTGCTTAATTAGATGGCTAGTTGCCTACTTGTGTTGGACTACTGAATGTCAATGTTTGTGTCACTTGAACTTATTTAGGTGGCTAGCAGGCTGCTTATCAGCCTATGTAGTATGTACTGAAGTACTGAACTAGTTTGATTATGTAATATGCTGGCTGTGTGGCTGTTATGGTCTGTTAAATGCTAGTTATTTGCTAATGCTGCAGTGCTGCTCTTGAGCTGCTCCACTTCAATACTACAGCAGTGTTGCTAATTATGGTCTTCTTTGGTATTCCAGCAGCAAGTCAGCAAAGAAATGGAGTTTGGGACAGGAATATGGAGTTCTGGACAGTGCAAAAAACAACTCTCACAAGTCAGTCACCAGCTAAACAATAATGTAGTCTGAATGCTTGCTTTACTATGTAATATTTATATAGTATATATAGGTATTTATATAGTATATATAGATATATATATAGTATAGGTATATATCCTGATATATAGGACGACTAGGATCGACTAATAGGCCTGGTCCACGACTAATCGTGGCTAATCGTCTGGTCAGTCCCATGGCGACTAGGTTTCACTATATGATTTTTAAACATTGGGTGTTTCCATCTGAGATGTATGTGCATGATATGACCATTTTGTTTTAGAGGTACTATGGCAAAATTTGAATACAAGGTTCAGAATAAAGAAATCAAATAATTAACAAGACTGATAAGACTAGAATCTTTATAATCTGCTACAATATTTAATCTGCTGTTATGGTGGGCCGGCAGTACCACCATCGGGAACGCACCAGTGGCTAGGGGATGATCACCACGGCTCTAGGAGCCGGTCTTAGTCTGTTGAGTTAGCTTTATCTATT
Organism: Sorghum bicolor; assembly: GCF_000003195.3. Taxonomy (NCBI): domain Eukaryota; kingdom Viridiplantae; phylum Streptophyta; class Magnoliopsida; order Poales; family Poaceae; genus Sorghum; species Sorghum bicolor. The sequence goes on from NC_012878.2 coordinate 32,795,473, forward strand.
CCTGTGAGTTATTAGATGGGTAAGAGTGATTTTAGGAGTTTGTTACATTTGTTGAGATTTGCCTATAAGGCCCAAACATTCCTTAATGAAAAAGGTTTAGCCTGGGACTGAGATCACATCTCCCCTAGGCGCCCAGGCACCCTATTCCTCGTCACGGTAGCAAATGGTGACCTCCCTATTCCTTGTCACGTGGTCATGGACCGAGCACTTGCACACCTCCAGGCTTTTCTCGACATACTGCGCGGCCACCACAGCTTTCGCCCTATTCCTCCCGCTGATGTTGCTGCTCAAGGAGGGGTGCAAGTGGACCGAGGCGGCCACCGCGGCTTTCGCGGCGCTGAAGGCTGTGATGGATAAGTCTCTATGTTGGCTGGTGGTTGTGGGCTGCAGTACGCAGCACATGGTCCTTGTGTCACAGCATCCTTGACTGCTTTTAGGACAGCAGTTAGCATCTGTAGGACAGCATCCTTGACTGCTTTTAGGACAGCAGTTAGCATCTGTAGGACAGCATCTTAGACTAGCATCTTGGCATATGCTGGCTGGTTAGCAGCCCTATAAATATGTATCCTCAACACCTCAGATTGGCATAGCATTGTGTGAGAAATAAACCTAAAAAATTGCCTCTACTCTGTGTGCTATCCTCTCGATGAGAGTAAGGATCCTGCTCACACCTAGAGCAAGGATCCAGTGACTAACAAGTGGTATCAGAGCTGTACTATCATGTAGCCTAAGCATTTCCTTCAATTCCTTCTCCAATCGAGCTCCCTGCCTCACAGCAGCTGTTCCGGCTGCCTCTGCTCTCCGCGCAGCAGCGCGCCATGGCCGCAGAAGGACAGTCTCAGCACTCGGGCACCTCGAGCGCGCGGCGTCGGCACGAGGCCGACCTCGCTGCAGCAGAGGAGCGCAGACGAGCAGTGGCAGCGACCGCTGCAGCAGCAGCGAGGGCGTCAAGGCTGGCCCAAGCAGAGCTGGCAGCAGCCAGAGCGGAGGTGGAGGCAGCAGCAGCTGCAGATGCAGCGCGTGCAGCGGCAGCCGAGGTTGAGGACCTGTGCAGCAGTCACAGCAGCTCCATCGCTGCTGATGACAGTGCTGACCCGGACCTAGAGCTGCTGGAGAGGGATGCAGCGCGCCGGCGAGCAGCGCAGTGGGCAGCTGTGCACGCCCACGAGCGTGGCCGCAGTCCAGACAGGCGCGGAGGCGCCGGCGGCGCTCCTGGAGGAGGCGCGCATGGCAACGGCGGTGGACGGGTCGAGGAAGAGCAAGGCCTTCGCAGGCCACGTGGCTCTCTCTCCCCGGACCGGTAACGTGATGGAGCCGGCGGCGCTCCTAGAGGAGGCGCGCATGGCAACGGCGGTGGACGGGTCGAGGGAGAGCATGGCCTTCGCAGGCCGTGTGGCTCTCTCCTCGGACTGTCACCGTGGCTACCACGGGTACCAGGTTGTTGCCAGGGACGTTGGCCCTGGTGGTGGGTGGCCTACCCTCACCAAGACCAACTATCTTGAGTGGGCTGCGGTGACGAAGGTGAGACTTCAGGTGCTGCACGTGGGAGGCAGTCCGGTACGGCGACGTCGACTACGACCAGGATCGACAGGCACTGAATGCCCTCATCGGTGCAGTCCCAACCGAGATGCAGTTCTCGCTTACCAGCAAGCGGACTGCCAAGGAAGCTTGGGACGCCATTGCTGCAGCACGCATCGGCAGCGATCGCGCCCACAAGTCCACATTGCAGCAACTCCGCAATGAGTGGGAGAACCTAGCCTTCAAGCCAGGTGAGGACGTTGATGATTTTGCTCTCTGTCTTAACACTTTGCTGCAGAAAGTGGTGCAGGTTGGCGACGACACCTACAACGAGGGGAGAGCTGTCGAGAAGCTCTTCCGCTATGTCCCCGAGAAGTACAGGCAGATGGCTCGCTCAATCGAGTCTCTGCTGGACCTCTCCACGATGTCGATCGAGGAGGCGATAGGTCGCCTCAAGGTCGTCGACAGTGATGAGCCACAACCCTCCTCAGGGCCCAAGCTCCTTCTCACTCGGGAGCAGTGGGCTGCCAGGCAAGGTGACAAGAAGAAGGGGGAGCCTTCTTTTGCAGCAGCCGGGCGCAAGCATGGCAAGCGCGGCAAGTCACGCAAAGGCGCCCAGGCCGGGGCGCAAGGGCGCGCCGGCGGAGGTGCCCAGGGCAGCGCCGCCGAAAAACCCAAGCCGACACAAGATGACTGCTGCCACAACTGTGGTCGTGCTGGCCATTGGGCTAAGGACTGCAGGCAGCCACGACGCGCCTAGGCCCACATCGCAGGCGGAGGAGCAGCCAGCTCTGTTCATGACACATGCTAGCACCAAGCCACCCCCAGCAGCACCGGCTACAGCGGCTCTTCTCCACCTCGACGAGCCCAAGGCACACGCCCTGCTCAGCAGCGGGTCCGGCGGCGGCAACAGGATCGATGGGTGGTGCCTCGACACCGGCGCCACCCACCACATGACAGGCCGGCGGGAGTTCTTCTCCGAGCTCGACTCCGACGTTCGAGGCTCCGTCAAGTTCGGAGACACCTCCGCCGTAGAGATCAAGGGCGCCGGCTCTATCATCTTCGTCGCCAAGAACGGCGAGCATCGGCTGCTCACCGGCGACTATTACATCCCCGCGCTGAGGAACTCCAGCATCAGCTTGGGACAGCTGGATGAGAATGGCTCGTGTGTGGAGATCAAGGACGGCGTGCTTCACATTTGGGATCCTCGTCACCGACTTCTCGCCAAGGTGAACAGGGGGAGCAACCGCCTCTACATTCTTCACGTACAGGTGGCGCAACCCTTTTGACGGCGTGCTTCACATTTGGGATCCTCGTCACCGACTTCTCGCCAAGGTGAACAGGGGGAGCAACCGCCTCTACATTCTTCACGTACAGGTGGCGCAACCCTTTTGTCTTGCAGCTCGGCGGGACGATGAAGCCTGGTGGTGGCACGAGTGCTTTGGGCACCTCAACTTCGAGGCCCTGAAGCAGCTCGGCAACAAGGAGATGGTGCAGGGCATGCCGTGCATCGACCACGTGGAGCAGTTCTGCGACACCTGCGTCCTCACCAACCAGCGACGGCTGCCCTTTCCCCGCCAAGCAAGCTTCCGCGCCAAAGAGAAGCTGGAGCTCGTGCACGGCAACCTTTGCGGCCTCGTGACACCGGCTACACCTAGAGGATGACGCTACTTCCTCCTCATCGACGACGCGTCCCACTACATGTGGGCTGTCCTCGACACCAAGGGGGCAGCCGCGAACGCCATCAAGCACCACCAAGCTGCTGCGGATAAGGAGTGTGGCCGCAAGCTTCGGGTGCTGCGCACAGACAACGGCGGCGAGTTCACAGTGGCCGAGTTCGCGGCGCACTGTGCCGACGAGGGGATCCAGCGCCACTTCACAGCGCCGTACACCCCACAGCAGAACGGCGTCGTCGAGCGCCGTAACGAGACGGTGGTCGCCACCACCCGCGCCCTCCTCAAGCAGAGAGGGATGCCAGCGATCTACTGGGGAGAGGGGGTGATGACCGCCGTCAATCTCCTCAACCGCTCGCCCACCAAGGCCCTCGACAACATGACGCCGTAGGAGGCCTGGCACAGGCGCAAGCCGGTGGTGAGCCACCTCCGCATCTTCGGTTGTCTGCAGTTCGCCAAGGAGCTCACTCACGTCGGCAAGCTCGACGACCGGAGCACACCAGGAGTGTTCATCGGCTACGCGGAGGGCGTCAAGGCCCACCGCATCCTCGACCCTGCGACACAGCGCGTCCGCATCTCCCGAGACGTTGTGTTCGACGAAGGGCGAGGCTAGACTTGGGACAAGGCAGTGGACAACGGCTCGGCCTCAACCCTCAGGGACTTCATCATCGACTACGTCCACCTGGAGGGAGCCGGGGGAGCTAGCAGCTCGTCCTCACCGAGCTCGCCCTGCTCGCCATCAGCTTCGGCGAGCCCACCACCGCCTTCACCACCAGCGAGTCCAACACCACCGGCTACACCACGCACTCCTGCACTGGCTCCCCACTCTCCTGCACCGACGCCGGCATTTCCAAGGTCAGCACCAGCAGCTTTGGCCCGTCAGCGTTTGGTGGAGTTCGCCACTCCGCTGTCCGGCGACGAGGACCGCGTCGACGTCTACCACGACGACGAGCCTCTACGCTACCACACCATGGACAACATCCTCGGTAACCAACCTGTCCCTAGGTTAGTGGTACACGACTTCGAGGCGGAGCTGCACCTGGCACACAAGGACGCTGAGCCTCGCTCCTTCACTGAGGCGGAGGGAGACATGGCATGGCGTGCCGCGATGCAGCAGGAGATGGACGCAGTCGAGCAGAACCGCACTTGGGAGCTCGCTGATCTGTGGTCACCGCGCGATCACCCTTAAGTGGGTGTTCAACCTGAAGAGGGATGAAGCCGGTGCCATCATCAAGCACAAGGCTCGCTTGGTGGCACGAGGCTTCGTGCAGCAGGAGGGGGTCTACTTCGACGACGCCTTCGCCCCCGTAGCACGGATGGAGTCCGTGCGACTTCTTGCGCTAGCTGCCCAGGAGGGCTGGCGTGTCCATCACATGGATGTCATGTCGGCGTTCCTTAACAGCGACTTGAAGGAGGTCTACGTGCACCAGCCGCCAGGATTTGTGATTCCCGGCAAGGAAGGCAAGGTGCTTCGTCTGCACAAGGCCCTCAATGGCTTGCGACAGGCACCGAGTGCGTGGAATGCCAAACTGGATTCCACGCTGAAGGGGATGGGCTTCGAGCAAAGCCCGCACGAGGCGCCATCTACCGGCAGGGCAGTGAACGAAAGGCCCTGCTGTTGGGTGTCTACGTCGATGATCTTGTGATCACCGGCACCAAGGAGGTGGAGATCGAGGAGTTCAAGGAGAAGATGAGGGCGACCTTCCAGATGAGCGACTTGGGCCCTCTCTCCTTCTACCTGCGGATCGAGGTCCACCAGGACAGCTCTGGCACCTCTCCCCGCCAGACAGCCTACGCCAAGCGCATTGTGGAGTTGGGCGATCTCACCGGCTGCAACCCAACCCACACTCCTATGGAGGAGAGGCTGAGCCTGAGTCGGGAGAGTACGAAGGAAGAGGTGGACATGACGCAGTACCGGCGCATTGTGGGCAGCCTTCGCTACCTTGTCCACACGTGACCGGACTTGGCGTTCGCTGTCGGCTACGTCAACCGGTTCATGCAGCGACCGACGACGAAGCACCAGCAGGCCGTGAAGAGGATCCTGCGCTACGTCGCAGGTACCTCCGACTACGGTTTGCACTACCCGAGGTGCCCCGGTGCGGCACATTTCATCGAGTACAGTGACAGTGACCACGCCGGCGACATCGACACAAGCAAGAGCACCAGCAGGACGCTCTTCTTCCTCAGCAAGTGTCCGATCAGCTGGCAGTCGGTTAAGCAGCAGGTGGTGGCTCTATCCAGCTGCGAGGCAGAGTACATCGCAGCCACTACCGCTTCTACTCAGGCTTTGTGGCTGGCTTGGCTGCTTGGCGATCTCCTTGGCAGAGACGCAGAGGCAGTGGAGCTCAGGGTGGACAACAAGTCCGCCTTGGCCTTGGCTAAGAATCCAGTCTTCCATGAGCGCAGCAAGCACATCTGGGTGAGGTACCACTTCATCAGGAGCTGCCTGGAGGAAGGGAGCGTTCGGGCCAACTACATCAACACCCAAGACCAGCTCGCCGACTTCCTGACCAAGTCCCTTGGGCGAATCAAGTTCCAGCAACTTCGCGCCAGGATCCGGATGGCTCATATACCTCACAAGGAGCCACACAAAACTTAGGGGGAGAGTGATGGATAAGTCTAGTGGTTGTGGGCTGCAGTACGCAGCACATGGTCCTTGTGTCACAGCATCCTTGACTGCTTTTAGGACAGCAATTAGCATATGTAGGACAGCATCTTAGACTAGCATCTTCGCATATGTTGGCTGGTTAGCAGCCCTATAAATATGTATCCCAAACCCCTCAGGTTGGCATAGCATTTGTGAGAAATAAACCCAGAAAATGGTCTCAACTCTGTGTGCTATCCTCTCGATAAGAGTAAGGATCCTGCTCACACCTAGAGCAAGGATCCAGCGACTAACAGGCAGCGCCGGTGCTCCACCTCCCCGATTTTACCAAGGAATTCATCGTCGACTGTGATGCTTGGGGTCCAGCTTCGGCGCCGTTCTACACCAAGAAGAAGGGCCGTTGGCGTTCTTCAGCAGGCCCTTTGCGGCGCGGCAAATGAAGGTGGCCCGCCTATGATCATGAACTTATCGGCTTAGTTCAACCCATGCGCCACTGGCGGCCGTACTTGTGGGGCCGTGCCTTCGTCGTGCGCACCGACCATTATGTGCTCAAATTTATGCTGGACCAGCGACTCTCCACGTTACCCCAACATCACTGGATTAGCAAATTATTTGGCTTTGATTTCAGGGTTGAATGTCGGCTGGGTCGGCTGAACACAGTCGCCGACGCACTGTCCCGCCACGATGGTAAGACCCTGGGCTGCGCTGAGGGCGCTGCTCGCTGCCTGGATGACGCAGCTCACGGTCTGGTGCCCACAGCGCTCGCTGCGCTCTCCAGCCCATCCTTTCAGCTCTTCGAGGAGCTACACCGGGAGATGGCTGCATCCCTAGATCTGAGCGCCTTGCGTGACGCAGCAGCGATGTGAGCCCATGGCAAGGCGTGACGTGTCCAGGACAGCCTCATCTTGCACCAAGGACGCGTGTCCGTGCCCTCGGCATTGCCGCTGCTGCCCAACATACTTGAGCTCGCCCACACGGTGGGGCATGAGGGCATCCAGAACACACTACAGCGCATCCATGCTGATTTCTACGTCGTGCATGATCGGCGGGTCGTCCATGGCTACGTCCGGGCTTGCTCCACCTGCCAGTGCAACAAGACCGAGGCGCTACACCCTACCGGTCTCCTCCAGCCATTGCCAGTGCCATCGCGGGTGTGGGCCAACATCTTGATGGACTTCATCGAGGCGCTTCTGAAGGTACACGTCAAAAGCATGCTGCTCAATGTGGTTGATAGGTTCTCAAAGTACGCTCATTTCATACTGCTACGGCACCCGTACAGGGCGGCCTCCATTGGTCGCGCGTTCTTCTCCGACATCGTCTGGCTCCACAGCTTTCCGAAGTCAATCGTCAGCGACCGCAATCCCGTGTTCACAGGCCACGTGTAGCGGGACTTGTTCCGGCTAGCCAAGGTCCAGCTATGCATGAGCTCCGCCTTCCATCCCCAAACCGACGGCTAGTAGGAAGCAGTGAACAAAGCGATCACCGGCGATCGACCCCACGACTGGCTTGATTAGTTGCCGTGGGCGGAGTTTCGCTACTATTCCTCGTTCCACTCCACGCTCTGCATGACGCTGTTCCAGGTGGTCTATGGTCAGCCTCCTCCGTCACTACTACCATATGAGCAGGGCTCTGCTCAAACAGAGACCATTGACGATCTCCTCACCCGCCACGACGAGCTCCTCGTTGAAGTCCATGACCGGCTGCTGCAGGCGCAGCAGTATGCACGCAAGCATTACGATGCTCATCATTGTGCCCTAGAGTTCGGCGTTGGGGACTAGGTCTAGCTCCGCCTGCTTCACCGCACGACCCAGTCCCTTGTGCCAGGTGCCCAAAAGAAGCTTGGACCCAAATATGTTGGGCCCTATCAGGTGATGGAGCTGCTCAGGACAGTGGCCTATCATCTACAACTGCCGGAGAATGCCCACATTCACGATGTCTTCCACGTCGACGTTCTCAAGCCCTTCATTGGCACCCCCCCCCCTGGCCACTACTCCGGCGCTACCTCCGCTGCAGCATGGGCGCCCTCTTCAGCAGCCAGAGCACTTCCTCCGTTCTAGTCTGCGTTGCGGCTCCCGGCACATTTTGGTGCAGTGGGTTGGTACACCGGCGGCGGAAGCAACCTAGGAACCTGTCGACGCATTCGGTACAGCCCATCCCTCGTTTCAGCTCGAGGACGAGCTGTTTCCAGAGGGGGAAGAGATGTTATGGTGGGCCGGCAGTACCACCGTCGGGAACGCATCAGTGGCTAGGGGACGATCACCAAGGGAGCATGCCATCACCCAGAGCGCGGTCACCACAACTCTGGGAGCCGGTCTTAATTGGTCGAGTTAGCTTCATCTATTCCTGTGAGTTATTAGATGGATAAGAGTGATTTTACGAGTTTGTTACATTTGTTGAGATTTGCCTATAAGGCCCAAACATTCCATGATGAAAAAGGTTTAACCTAGGATTGAGATCACATCTCCCCTAGGCGCCCTATTCCTCGTCACGCTGTTGCCGCTCCTCCCTGTTCCCCTTCACACGCCCAGAACACCGCCAGGAGTCCAGGTCTCGGCCGGTCGTTCCCCCTCCCTACTTACTGCGCCCTAGCCGCCATAACATCTGCAATCTAATATTATTTGAGTTTGGAAAAGGAACATGCATATCATGCACTCACCAAACATAATAAACTCATGAAGCTCGCAATGGAGGGTCAAAAACTGAGAAACCAGTGCATTATTGATTCGTATCAACAAATTGACATGAGTTAAGAACCTTACTTAAAGATAGGTTTTGGCCAATGCTTTCCGATGCACTGCTCAGTAAGTTTCTGTTTACACTCCCTGAGCTCTACAATCTCATCAACCAATCCATTGGCAATGCCATTGATCAACACTTGCTGCTTTGCGCCACCGATAAGCTTGCCCAATGCATCCCGTGCAGCATTGAGCTTAGCAATTACCTTCTGCTCCGAGGAGCCAAGTCCAACCATCTCCCCACCAACAAATACATTTACCATGGTCATCCCACCCTTCTGCCATGTCTCGAACTGTGCAACTTTGCCATGTTTCTGGCATAACTCATGCAATGTAGTAACAGGTTGCTCATCTACTGTTTCTGCTGTGATAACTGGCTCAAAGAGCCACCTTGTAACCTGAACCATATAATAGAAACATAATCATACAGTACATATATTAAGATTGCACTGATAAAATTCTGACCGTGACTGTAGGTAAAAGATTTCATACAAGACACGTGGAAGTAATATAAGAATAAGTTTTCATTAGAAATTATAAATATTTAGGAACATATTTTTGTGTGGATTATGTAAAATTTGAACAAACGACACTTTTGAACCAATTTTCAGGACATATGTGTTGCAAAATTACACTTTTAACAATTTCCTGTTCCAGTGAAGGGGCTCTAACCAACAAGAGACAAGCTTGTAAGGGGCATATGGTCATTTTAAATGGCTGTAATGCCACATGGGAAAAGTGATTACTTGCCAAGTAACACACTGAGCCACTGAGGACTAACATTCAAGGCCTCCTCTACTCCATCTTCTCCATGTTAGATAGGAGGTCATACACTGATGTGTATAGCAAATGGTGGTTAAAGAACAGAATGGTCCTTGGCTAGTGAGCATGGTTGTTTAGAGTCTATTGATTAGACCAAGAACTGATCACAAGTGTGGCTTTGCAATAGGTATGTCAGAGAATATATAGTTTTATCATCTTCATTTCAAATGTATCTTTATCATAGCTTTACTAAACAATGAAAAGGCACTCTATGCTGTAGTTTTTACCAATCTATTACTCCCTCCATTCCAAATTATACAACATTTTGGTATTTCTAGATACATAGATTTTTTTATGCTTCTAGATATACATTTATGTCTAGATACATAGTAAAATCAATGCATCTAGAAAAGCCAAAACGTCTTATTGGAATGGAGGGAGTATTAGTCAAAGTTGTTTCTCAGAGTCTGCATTAATGTCCAAAATGGCATATGTTTATTAATGGGATGAGTAATAAGCATAACTACTGAACAAAAAACCTTCCAAAGCTTCTCAAGGTCAAATTTGCAATCAACGTAGACAGCAGCAGCGATGGCCTCAACAATATCCGCAAGCACCTTGGGAGCTTTAACCACACTACCACCATAGGGTGCAGTGGCAAGGTCATGCATTACTTCTTGTTTCACTGACTCAATAAACTGGCCTACCTGCATATGGTATGGCCAGGAAAAACACAATCATCAAAACATTGGGTACAAAGAAAATATCAAGTCAAGATGAGATACATGACATTTAATAAAAAACAGTGTGTTTATTATGAACTTGAGTCAGAACTGAACAATGTACAAAGCTTATAGATAATTTGCTTTTGCTAAGAAAAAAAAAGGATCACAAAGCTTCAAAAAGATGGGAACTTAAAAAAAATAAATTTCAGTGTATTGTTAAGAAGCGTATGTTTGATTTAATCTATTTTGTTCTATCTGGACTCATTCTTATTTCTACATACAGTGCCACACAGTTCTAATGCATGTTAAAAACAGTTGTGTACGTTTAAGAGGTCAGAAACAAAGGTCAACTGTCCACATTTCACGTAGAAAACAGCAGGTCGAGCCAGGAAGTTTTGGCAGATAAAAACAGTAAATGTGGATATATGTATTAAAATTCGTTAGAAACTTACTATATACTTCTGCACTTTTAAAATAATGACATTTGCTTGGTGCACAGCAGATGATAGGTAATAATGAAAGCATATGGCTTGAGCCCACTACTTCAACTTTTCTATACATGTCCCAAGCCGGACAGTACTTCAACTTTCCTATATTCACACGATCAAACTTAAAAGCAACATTTGTGTCATTCAACAACATATAGTGACCTTTTTTTTACAATCAGTAAAAGCATCTCCAAGAGTTCCCAATAAAGCCTCCCAATCTAGAATTTTTGGCAAGAATGGAAAACACCCATCTCCAATAGTTTCCAATCCCAACTCCCAATCTTTCTGCGCTTGGAAAAATAGCCCAATCGCGCAGATATATCCACATGTCTCCCATGCGCCTATCCATCGGCCAACCTAAAGGTGGAAGGGAGTGGGAAAGAAAAAAAAATTAGGAAAGGGTTCATGATGCAAATGCACAATAGAGAGAATATATAAAACTGGTTAGGATAATTTAGAAATACTATAGGATTCCTCATGTAAAATTGTCTTTTATATTTTAGGAATGAATTATTGAAAACTGTTGGAGATGGTCTTATTTATTCCACCTAATAATTTTGGCGAGTTGAAAAACTTCATGGTTTTGGGGAATGTTGGGAACTCTTGGAGATGCTCTAAGAGCCAAAAACTAACAGCTCTTTGAAGGGAAAAATTGGGTTAGGCTACTCAATGGGAGACCATCAGCTTTTTTAGATTAATTTTCAAAACATATGTTTTTGGTATATATTTAACAGTTGAAACCATTTGTTAGAGTGCGTAAGGGACCTATTGGGCCTGGGCTCGTGCTATAGCCCATTAGTGTTAGGGTTAATTAGAGATATGGGTCGCTTGCTTAGGAGTCTAGTAAGGCTTGCTTGTAAGTCAAGTAAACCTCTCTATATAAGGAGAGATGTATCAATCTAATCAAGCAAGAATTAAGAAGGAAAACCCTTCCCTCTTGCCCGGTCGTGGGCAAAGGCCCCGCGGCTGGCCCTCTCATGCCCTCGCAGCCCTAGCCCGTGAACAGTACCCGTGGCTACTGTAGCGCCGTGGGTACTGTAGCATGGCAGCCGCCAATGCTCCCCTCAGCTCTCTTCTCTCAATCCCAACCGCCACATAACATCTGGTATCAGAGATCCTAGGTATGATGTCTGGTACTCAACCCACCTTTTCCTAGCCGCCCACCACCACCACCATGCCGCCGCCCACGTCCCAGCTGCCGGCAACCCTCCCACCATTGACCACGACAGCACTGGTGCAGTCCAGTGCACCCGCACCATCTCCATTTGCGTCTGCGCCTTCTTTGTTGGTGCCCATGACGCCCGAACAGCCGACGGCGGCCGTCTTCGACCTCGGCCACATGGTGTCCGGCATCGGTCAGGTGGTGGCCGAGATCCGGGTCTTCCTCGTCGGGCCTCATGCACCACAATTCCAACAACCCCTGCCACCACCGCCACCGCCGTCTTTCCAACAGGCTTTGTCGGCGCCGCCTTTGCTCTGTACAGCCACGGCGGCTGCCGCTGCCTACCCGTACAGGATGCCAGGCTATGGCACGACGCTGCTGCCGTTCTAGGACATGCAGCCAACGGTGCTGCCATTCCAGGACATGCAGCCAACGGTGCTGCCGTTCCTAGGCGTGCACCCTACGGCGCCACTGTTCCAAGTCATGCAGGCAACCGCCCCAGTTCCCATCCATCAGCTACGGATGTCGCACCTCCAGCACCCATTCATCGATGGGATCTTCTATAGGGGCATCGGCGTCCAGCAGATCCAGGACAAGGGCGAGAAGTCGCAACAGATCGAGCAGCCGACAGACATCGTGACGGAGCCGACGGGGAAGATGCTTACCCACTAGGAGTCGGCGGTGGTGCGTCTGCAGGTTGCTGCGCACGGCCTCCTGGCTCATCAGCGGGTGCGGGTGATGCGCGATCTGCAGCTGATTCAACCCTACACCCCTTTGCAGCTCCTCCAAGTTGCTCTTCACCGCGTGGAGGACCTTGATCTTGTCCACTGCGTCGGGGATCTTTGGCTTGTGGTTGCCCCCATGGGCGGTGGGCATGCTATTTGCCACGCAGGTGGCGAACGGCGGTAGGAGAGGCACTCCCCTCCTTGTCGTTCTCCATCGAAAGCCCTCCACTCTCCTCTCTACGATGCAGACCAGCAGCCATGCAGCGGGGAAAAGGCATGGGGTCACCGGCGGGAGGGCACTGCGTAGCATTTCCACATTCCGCTATCGGCCACCACGAGGGGGTCTTCACTGGTCGCTGTGGCGACCACTTCCTGGGGGGCCACACTCATGCAGCCCTTTTGTCCAGACGGTGTCCATGGGATCCAGGTGGCTATACACGTGCAGGTCCAGCGTGCAGATGGTGTCCACCTTACATGCAGGAGTCACAAATAAAGTGTCCCAGTCCATTTCAGGTTGAGAATAGTAAAACAAGCCGAGATGTAAAAGGCTTATTTTTAAGTGTTAGGTTTGTGTCGAGTCGAGTCATCATTATAAGTTGGTTAGGTTGCAGCTCGAGGACGAGCTGCATGTCTAGGTGGGGTGTAGTGTTAGAGTACGTAAGGGACCTATTGGGCCTAGGCTGGTGCCATAGCCCATTAGTGTCAAAGTTAATTAGAGATAAGGGTCGCTTGCTTAGGGGTCAAGTAAGTCTTGCTTGTAAGTCAAGTGAACCTCTGTATACAAGGAGAGGAGATGTATCAATCTAATCAAGCAAGAATTAAGAAGGAAAACCCTTCCCTCTTGCCCAGCCGTGGGCAAAGGCCCCGCGGCTGGCCCTCTCGTGCCCTCGCAGCCCTAGCCCATGAACAGTACCCGCGGTTACTGTAGCACGTTAGCCGCTGGTGCTCCCCTCAACTCTCTTCTCTCAATCCCAACCGCCACATAACACCATTAGTTTGGAGTTCTATAGAAACACCTGTGCTAGGGGCGGATCCAGGATTGGCCAGTAGGGCGATGGCCCTAGTGGGCTAATTACACCATGTACTTCCTCTCTTAATTTTGGTGTGAGGCCCAAGTCAGCCAACTAGAACAGAGGGCACGCAATAGCACAACATACACGCCTAGATAGGCGTCTTGTGAGTCACAAACTCACATTTACTTTCTATCACTCGCATGCTTGCTTCTCCACCTAGCTGCTGATGGCCGACGTCGTTCGCTACATGGCCATCTGTGGCCTGCCGGAGTCCCATCATCAGCTCTCCTTGTTGCCCCAGTAGTACTCAACACCATGCTACCTTGCGACTCACCCCTTCCCAAGGCATGACGGAAGCTGCATTGAAGCTTGCGGGACACGTCATGCCCCCAGGCGATGACAGTTGCGCCGAGTGTGGCACATCAAGCGACAGCAGCTGCATGCTGTGCCCCAATTAGCAGATCCTCTCTAGGCTCCAATCTCCGAAGGTCCAGCTAGAGCCAGGCCTCAACTAGCGAATATGCAATTTGACGTTTTCTCTTCTCTCTAATTTCCCATCTAGAAAAGGTTCATTTCAATTTGATCGGAAGTTGAATGACAATTAAATTTGTGCCCAATTTTATACAGAAATAAATCACAAACTTTGAAGATTCTAATCATGGATAGGAAATTGGCATCAAATTTACTCATGTCACATAATCAAAACAGAACCAACCTCATGAGTAATCATCAGAAATTGAAGCTAGCAGTGCTAATGCCAAGCAAGAAGGTTCTGAACATGAACTTCTAGAAGAGATTATTGCTGATCCTGAACAAGAAACAATAGGACCAGAGCAAGTAATGCTAGTCATGGGTTTTCGAAACCAATTGTGGAAATGCATCCAACTATTAGTGTTGATGCCTCAGGGGAGTTTATTTTGCTATAGTATTAGGTCCATACCAACCAAAATTTCATATACATCTTATGTTTATCAAGAAAAAACATGGAGTTCCATTATTGTATCAATCGCAAATTTTTCCTTTACTATAATATTTGTCGATGCATGAACCACTATAGGAACTTTCTCTACTTTATTTTTGGCCCTAGTCTTGGAGAAATGCTAGATCTGCCACTGCTCTCTGCTACATTACCCTCAGGGTATCCCATTTTTTTCACTGCCAGACAATGTGGAAGTGTAAGTTCCGAGCATCTAAGCAAACAACTAAAAGTACAGTAGACTTTTACAACAGGGACTACAGTTATTAGGACATCTCTAATGGTCAGCTCTAATTTTATATTAAGTACCACATAGAGGGGAGAGAGGCCAAAAAAAATTTAAGCTAGCGTGAGGAGAAAAGGCCTTTGCACGTCCAATAAATGAGATATAACTCCTCTATCACTCGAGGTGAGAAAATATACTAATAAAAAATATCATACATGTGAGAGGTATGAGACGATCCCTGTTCGCTTGAACTTATCTACCAAATCTGCAAGTCATTCCGCCGTATTTTTCTCTCATAACAAATTAGTGAAAAGTACTTTCAGCCAAGCGAACACCAGCACCAAACTCTTAAAGCACCTCCAACGGAAGCCCTCAAATCAAGGCCCCCTATTTTTATTTGAAGCCTCTCCTAACTCTTAAGAGTCTGTCTTTTTTTTACATGTATTCCAACAGGACCCTCAAATCAAGGCCCTCAATCCATTCTGATATACACTGGCATCCACCACCACTCCAATCGAGAGGATCACTAGAGACAGCATGGGAATATCCAATCAATAGCACATGGAGGGGAGCCACAGCGGGGTTGAGTGTCTCGATGGGAGGAGAGGATCCGCATTGAATGGTCCTCGCTGGGGAGGCGTGCCGGAGGACGGGGATAGGGTGGCGGCGTGGGAGAGAGTCAGGAAAAAAATGTGCACTAGTGAGCTGCTGTACTCAGCAAAATATTTCACGGCCAAAATTAGGGAGCTCCCTGCGCACCTGGCTGGGAGATAGGCAGAAGGGGGGAAATTTGGGGGCATTTTCTTCTTGGAACCAAAAATATAGAATATGTAGAATATGGACTCTGGTTAGGGTCCTGTTGGAGATCCTCTTGCTACTGGAGGTGCCTGATTCTGAGGCAGAGTATCACAAGACACTGTTACCACCTATGTACCGCTGAGGAACTTCCCCTAACTTAAGTTAGGCCTTGTTTAGTTGTTGGGATGAAAAAA
This sequence comes from Sorghum bicolor, assembly GCF_000003195.3. NCBI lineage: Eukaryota > Viridiplantae > Streptophyta > Magnoliopsida > Poales > Poaceae > Sorghum > Sorghum bicolor. Next base: position 32,811,073 of record NC_012878.2, read on the forward strand.
AATATTGGTACTGTAGCACTTTCGTTTGTATTTAATAATAATTATTGTGTAATTATGGACTAACTATGCTCAAAAGATTCGTCTCGCAAATTACAGGCAAACTGTACAATTAATTATTGTTTTTATCTATATTTAATGCTTCATGCATGTGACACTCGATGTGATGAGAAATCTTGAAAAGTTTTTGGTTTTTGGGTGAAACTAAGGGCTTGTTTAGATGGAGAATTTTTTTGATTTTGGCTACTATAGCACTTTCGTTTGTATTTGGCAATTATTGTCCAATCATAGACTAACTAAGCTCAAAACATTCGTCTCGTAAATTAGAGCCGTGCAATTAGTTTTTATTTTTGTGCAATTAGTTTTTATTTTCGTTTATATTTAATACTACATGCATGCGTAAAAAAATTCGATGGGTCGAAAAATCTTGAATTTTCTTTGAACAAAACAAGGCCGACAAGACTCGTCCCCAAAGCCAAGCCAGCCGCACAAACACCAAATTGACCTTAGGAGATTCCAAAACGCCCAGAAATTAAAAACAGTTCTGAGGGAGTCCATGACAGATATGCTTACTAGTAAGTCGAGGCGGGCGCACTTTCTCCGGAGAAGCGGGTAGAGGTCGTGCCGGACGGCGACGCGCGCGAGCTTCTCAGTAGAGATGTTGGCGGCACGGAGCGTGGAGAGCGCCCCGGGCCCAAGGGTGGGGTTGGTGAGGTAGAGGAAGTTGGAGAAGGCTAGGCCAAGAGCGGCATCCCCGACGAACTCGAGCCGCTGGTAAGAGAACGCGCCATCCGAGAAGGATTGGTGGGTTAGCGCCTCCTCGAGAAGGGCGCGGTCGCAGAACTGGTACCGCAGGAGGCGCTCCACGCGCACCGCGGCCTCGGCGCGGTCGGCGACGAAGCCCGGCAGCGAGAGCGCCACGGGCGCGGCGGGTGAGGCCGCCGAGGGTGGAGGTGGAGTTGGATGGCGGCGCTTGCAGGGGTTTTGCGACGGCGTCATCGGAATTGATGGGATATTTCGCTTTCGGTGGAAGGGTTTTTTTTTTACAACGGGTTAGAATTTATTTCCGTCCTTTGTAGAGGTTGGGCACGGAAAAAAAAAAACGGGAGGTGCGTTTTGTGGAAAAAAAAAATGTGCCTTTTTCCTACACGCTATTATGAAAGATCGTTAAAAAATTAGAGCGGACCTCTATGCCATGATACTTTTTTCTTTTTTTTTTTGCCTTCCAAACCACTCCATTCTCATCTTTTAAGTTTTCACCGTTACTCAGTGAGCCCATCCATTAAAATAGTCCAAAATACCCCCTCTCTCTTATCATCTCCTACCTCTTTTTCACTCGAATAGGAATGGAGAGCACCGCTACAACAAGAGCGAAGGTCGGGGTCAGGGGTCTGCTCAAGTTTCCCTCCCAATCTCATGCCGCTCGGGGGTCAGGGTCAGGGGGCGTGCTCGAGTCTGTGGGGAACGGAGCGCCGCCTTCTCGGTCGCCTCAGCGACCTCACCCCCACGCACTAGGCGACGCGTCGAGTGCGGTTGTCGCTGCTGTCATCCCGCGTGCCATGGGTCGGTGGCACTTGCGGTCACGCTGGTTCCACGACCTGGCGGAGGGCGTGATCTCCTCCTGCTGCTGCTGAGAGCCTAAGATGGCGTCGGCTGTGGAAGCGGCGGCGCTACGGGCTCGGGTCCTGGTCCCGGTGGCTGGGGCTACTGCAGCTTAGGTGGCGATGCGGCCGGGGGCGGCAGATGGAGGCGGTTGGCGGCGGCGTGGAGGTGGCCCATGACCTTGGCACGGAGATCTTTTATCCGACTATCACACAGTCCCGGTGGCCGGGGCTACTGCGGCTTAGGCGGTGGTGATGCGGCCGGGGGCGGCAGATGGAGGCGGTCGGCACCATCGCGGAAGTGGCCCATGAGCTTGGCGCGGAGATCTTTTATCTGACTGTCACACGGCAGCTCCTCCTTCACGGTGTTGATGTCGGCGCCGACACGTCGGTGCGACGAGGAGGAGAACCGACGTCGATCGTGCGGGGCCTAAGAGGAAATAAGGCATGTGGTGGGCACGATGCGGCCAAGCAACATAGGAGGTGGCACCGGGCAAGCGCAACGGTGCGCGAGCAGACGCGGGCAAACCCTGCTGGTGCCGGAGCCTGGAGGGCAGCATGGCGGCACAGGAGGCTGGCGCGCTGGAAAGGCCCCTTTGGCGTCAGAACCTTGGAGTGTTCCCGCAACCGGTGGCTCTAGCCTCTGCAGCTCTGCCTGCCTCGCTAAAAAATATTGAGATTGTGCTTTGATTGGTCGCAAGCCATCAGAGCCCTTCGATCTCGCTTGGATGGTGGATATCCATAGGAAAGTTATATTGTGACTTCCTTGAGTAAAGTCACACTAATGAACGCCTCGGCACCAGGGAGAGGCACATGAGAAAAACACAACTTTCAGCAAGGCACTCTAGCCAAAGGGCATTTCTGACTTTTCGTAGCTCCATCTGACACCGTTAGCGGCAAATGTCGATGGAATGGTGTAGAAAGCAAAAAAGTAAAGTGTCATGGCATATAGGTGCGTTCGAACTTTTTAGTGGCCTATAGGCCTGAAACATCTTTCGTAATGGCATACAAGGAAAAGGCTCAAAAAATAGGTTGAGGCCTTGTTTAGCTCGTCAATACTTTGTTTGACTACCGTAACAATTTCATTTGTGATAATTATTGTTTAACTAGTCAACTAGACTCAAAAAATCGTCTCGCAAATTATAGATAAATGTGGCAGAACCTCCTAAGTAGTTGGGTTCACCGACACCTATCATTGTCCCAAGGACCTCTAACGACGGTGCCGGAGATCCACCTACTCTAGAAGCCTATCGACGAAAGCTGGTCGGCAGTCTACCTTGGGGTATGCCCATGGTAGTAGTTTATCGGTAGACGGTGCGCAAGCTACGAACTCGATGGTGACGCAAGACACAGACAAGGTTTTTATCCAGGTTCGGCCGCCGTGTGGGCGTAATACCTACGTCTTGCGTCTGATTGTATTGGATTGTGTTGAGAGAATAATGTGTCCTAAGGGGGGTCCCTTGCCCCTCTTTATATAGTCCGGAGGGCAGGGTTACAGATCTGAAAACTAATCCTAGTCGCTTACAATTGCCATAGATAGTTCGATATCAATTCCTATTCTAACCGACTAGAATCTTGCTTAATCTTTACGTCTTGTTTCCTTGCACGAAACTCCAAACAGTCGGATCAAGCCTCGGACTTGTCTCGTAATGGGCCAAGCCTCCTGGCCCAAGTCTAGCCGTAAGGGTATAGGGATTTATACCCCCACGGCTAGTCCCCGAGCACCGTGTATTGTGATGTAACATGTCGTCTTGAGCTTCTTCGATCAGCAAAGCTTGACATCTTCGATTAGCATGGAAATCGCCCAAACAGTTGCAACGGTATTTTGACCAACTCAAAAGATAGTTGATCAACATTGGCATCGAAGAAGCAGGTTGTTCGAAGAATGCATGGTGCTCTTGAGAAAAAATATTTCTTTTCTCGATGAAGTGTGTCGGTGTTTTCCCCACGGGGGGTCACACCAACGAGTAAATTTGTGTGCGTGCTCCCTTTCCCAGATGGTGATGCAAGAAGACACAGAGATTTATCCTGGTTGGGGCAAGAGAAGGCCCTACGTCCAGCGGGGGGGAGAGAGTTTGTATTATCTTGCACCTAAGTGCTTGTACAGGGGCGAATACAAGCACGGTATGGAGTGTGGAGTTCTACTGCGAATGAGCGTGTAGTATTGCGTGGTGTTGTTCTCTGTTCTATTGCTGAGTCCCTCCTTTTATAGTTCCAAGGAGAGACCCAGGGTACATGTATAGGTGTCAGAATAGGAGTCGATAGCAGCATGGAGCGCTGACCTACTCGAGGCTTCCGTACCGGCATGGCCTCGAGCCGTCCCGTCTTGATAGCCTGGTGATGATTACGCGTGCTCCTGCATTCTGTTCTGCACGCCGTCTTGTGTTGGTTCAACGGTCGCACGCTTGTACGGTATGGCGGCAGATCCGGCGGGGTGGTTGTGGTGTTATCAGTCGACGCCCAACTCGTCCCCAGGATGGAACCCTGTTCGGTCGAGGGTCGGACACCGTGTAATGTGCCGATGTCCGGAGCGTTGACCTTGGATGTCTCGAGGGGGTCCCGATTTGACATTCCATCCTTGTTTCCTGCGTCCTGACACGCCCTGGGTCGTTTGGGGGAAGGCTGCAAAAAGAACGATGGGACAGATGCCTGCTCCCTATCTCATCGACGGTCTGAGGGCGATTTCGGCCCAGTTCTCGCACTAAGTCTCGACTGGTGGTACCAGAGACAAAAGCCAGGATGACGTCATGGTCGGGGATGTGCGGCAGCTCAGTGCGCTGCTTCGAGAAGCGTCGAGCATACTCTCGAAGAGTTTCTCCTGACTTCTGCTTGCATTTGCTGAGGTCCCACGAGTTCCCGGGCCGTATGTAGGTCCCTTTGAAATTTCCCTCGAAAACTTTAACCAGATCGACCCAGTCGTGAATCCGATTTGCTGGAAGTTCCTCGAGCCATCGACGGGCGGTGTCGTAGAGGAAGAGCGGTAGCTGTCTGATGATGGCTCGATCATCCCCTCGAGCGCCACCTAGCTGGCAGGCCAGCCTAAAATCAGCTAGCCATAATTCTGGTTTGGTCTCTCCATTGTATTTCGCGATGCTGGTCGGGGGTCGGAATGGACTGGGCAGGGGCGTGGTGCGGATCGCCATGCTGAACACCCGTGGGCCCGGTGGCTCGGGGGCCACTCGGTCCTCGTCGCTGTCGTACCTCCCACCGCGATGTGCGCTGTAACCTCGCTCTTCCGCGTCTCCGTGGCGGCGGCGTCGATTTTCTTCGATGTCATGCCGCGCGTCGTGTCGACGCTGATTGTCGACAGGGAGAACGAGAGCGGTCTTTCTACCTCGAGGAGGAGGCTGTTGATGGACTAACACCTCCTTTTCGTTTTGAGGCGGCTCGTCGCGCTTTTCAGTGGTAGCTCCTCGTCTCCGAGAAGCTGAGCTTTCGGCTTGTTGAACTGCCGCCACCTGGAGCAGGGTCTGTACCTCGTCTTGAATGCGCCGAGCCTGGGAGTTCGATGGCTCTGGCATGTTACGCAGCAGCATTGTCGCCGCCACTACGTTTTGGCCTGCTCGAGGGAAGCGGCTGACGGGCTGCTCTGGCTCTACGTCTCCGACGATCTGTCGATGTACCTCTCGAGCGCGTCTGCGAACACTTCTGCCCGGCGGGTACGGCAAGTCTTGCTCAAGGATTTGCTCAAGCAGGACGAGGCGCTCTCGGTCTTCGTCGAGCTTCATCTTGAGCTCTCGCAGCTGCGCTAGCTGTGCAGCCTTGTCTTCTTGTGGAGGGGGATCGACCTGTCCGTCGTTCCCAGGCGTCCTGGGGTCTTCTCGTGCTGCGGGCGCTCGACCGCCCGCGGCAACATCCCGCGTCTCGTCGGTAGTTTCTACTGCCCCGTCGACGTGGTAGCATTCCCTCGTAGGGTCGTAGCTATCAGTCTCAGAGTCGGAGTCTGGCTTGGCAGCGTAGAAGCATCCACGTCCCTCCTCCAGCAGCCGTTGCCTGAGTGAGGTGATCGTGTATCGCCTAGGGCCTAGGCGGTGGAGGCCTCGCACCCGGGAGAGATCCGGCAGTTCGGACGTCGGCCGTAGTGTCTCAGACTCACGTGGGAGGACCATTGGTCTCTCCACGTACGTCTGAGCATTTGGACATATTGTTCTGGCGAGCGACGCTGCGGCATTATCCAATCCGAATGGTAGTGCCCTTCTTGGAGTGAACAATCCGTGTGGAAGTAGCTTAGCAGCGGTGGGAGAGGGTGCGCGAGACGCGTCTCCTCCCGACGTCGCGCGGTGCTGAGCCGTCGTGTCCGCAGTTCCGGCACATGGTGTCACTGGCTCACGGTCCGCCTCCTGCCTCGCACGAGTTGCCGGTCGTGATGAGGCAGAGGGGCGGCGGTGGTGTTGTCCACGCCTCTTCTTGGGCGGGGAGGCGTGGTGGCGAGGGCGCCTCGGGGCCCTCAACCGTGCTGGCGCAACACGGGCTCCTCCCGGTCCTTTGACTGAGAGCAAGATCATGTCGTAGCCGGAGCCCGTAGACATGAACTCGAGACTCCCAAACCAAATCACCGTGGAGCGCGGAATCGGCGAAGCAAGAGCTGCCATCTGGAAAGGAGTGGGAAACCGATGAAGAAACACGCAGGACCCCTACCTGGCGCGCCAACTGTCGGTGTTTTCCCCACGGGGGGTCACACCAACGAGTAAATTTGTGTGCGTGCTCCCTTTCCCAGATGGTGATGCAAGAAGACACAGAGATTTATCCTGGTTCGGGCAAGAGAAGGCCCTACGTCCAGCGGGGGGGAGAGAGTTTGTATTATCTTGCACCTAAGTGCTTGTACAGGGGCGAATACAAGCACGGTATGGAGTGTGGAGTTCTACTGCGAATGAGCGTGTAGTATTGCGTGGTGTTGTTCTCTGTTCTATTGCTGAGTCCCTCCTTTTATAGTTCCAAGGAGAGACCCAGGGTACATGTATAGGTGTCAGAATAGGAGTCGATAGCAGCATGGAGCGCTGACCTACTCGAGGCTTCCGTACCGGCATGGCCTCGAGCCGTCCCGTCTTGATAGCCTGGTGATGATTACGCGTGCTCCTGCATTCTGCTCTGCACGCCGTCTTGTGTTGGTTCAACGGTCGCACGCTTGTACGGTATGGCGGCAGATCCGGCGGGGTGGTTGTGGTGTTATCAGTCGACGCCCAACTCGTCCCCAGGATGGAACCCTGTTCGGTCGAGGGTCGGACGCCGTGTAATGTGCCGATGTCCGGAGCGTTGACCTTGGATGTCTCGAGGGGGTCCCGATTTGACATTCCATCCTTGTTTCCTGCGTCCTGACACGCCCTAGGTCGTTTGGGGGGAAGGCTGCAAAAAGAACGATGGGACAGATGCCTGTTCCCTATCACGCCTCTCGTGACCCGTGTGTTAGGTGGGGAAGCGTCAGGCGCATTTAATGCCCCGGCTCGCGTGCGCGCGTCAGGCGGCGGGAGGCGTCCTTGCGCTCGACGCCTCCCGGTTCGTGTGAGCCTGTTTCCGTATTCGACGGCAGCTAACGCTCGACCCCTGATCGATTCGCTCGACGCTATTTCCGTCTTCGAGGTTGTGGACGTCGAAGGGTGCGTATACGCATGGCCAGAGCTTCGAGTCGAGGGTCTCATCCTGCGTATGGATAATCTTGTTACGCGCATCGGTGAGGGTACCCCTTATTGATACCCTCGACAAAGTGTGCCCACTTTACTTTTATAAAAAGTACAGTCTTTCAAAAAGCAAGCATATTCATCGCAAGGTGAAGTGTGCCCACTTAGTCCCCGAGCCTGGTAGTAGGTGACGTAGGCACGTGGTGCCAGGGTCAAAAAAGTCTTCATAGAAATTCTAAAACTGAGATGCGTCGCCAGATGCATCGTACCAATGTAGTCCCCGAGCTTGCTGGAAGGCGAAGTATGAGCCTTGTAGCAAGGTCTAAAAATAGAATTTACCAGTCCCCGAGCATATAACGCTATGTGGTCGGTATAATCCCCAAACTCTCAAACTGGTAAACTGGTCGACCAGTCCCCGAGCATATAATGCTCAGATTGGCCGGTGCAGTCCCCAGGTCTCCAAACTGGTAGACTGGTCGACCAGTCCCCGAGCTTATGGTGCTCGGTGGTCGGTGCAGTCCCCAAGTCTCCAAACTGGTAGACTGGTCGACCAGTCCCTTGGCTTATAGTGCTCGGTGGTCGGTGCAGTCCCCAGGAATGTCATACACAGTCCTCCACCAATTCTGCTTGTTCTTTTGGAAAGAGCATCTTGCCACATTAATGCGTGATGTGACGAGGCATCCTGACGTATTGTCAGACGGCTGCGTGAAAAGGTGCATCGGGTAACTGTGCAGCCGCTCTTTGTGTGGTTCAAGAAAAGGAAAACATCAATTGTACAGGAAAACCACCACATTAACTGCCGGTAATTATTGAAAACCGAAACGCCGCATCCGCCGCTGGGCCCGCTCACTTCCCAAGAATGCGGGAAGTGGAAGGGGTGGAGCCGTTGCCTATAAAGACTCAACACCACGCCCTTAATCTTTACCCTGCCTTTGCCTTCAAGCCTTTTGCTCTTGCCATTCCTACCTCTGCAACCTCCATCCTTGATCGTTCAGCTCGCAAGCGCTTCTGCAGCGTCAATGGCGAAGAGTGACTCGAAGAAAAGGAGTGAACTGATGGCGAAGGAGTGGAAGAAGTCTCGGAGCAGCACGAGGTCCCTCAACGGCCTCATCGAAATGGGGCTGCTTCACAACCAAGAGCTCGGCGGCTGGAGGGCGCCGGAAGGGGAAAGCTACCCCGACCCCCGTGCCGGTGAGATCGTAGTTTTTGAAGATTTTTTCAAGAGGGGCTTTGGGATTCCTGTCCACCCTTTCCTCCAGGGTCTTCTTCTTTATTATGAGATCAGGATCTGCAATCTGCACCCGAACTCAATTCTTCTTATCTCCACCTTTATTCATCTGTGCGAGGCCTATGTTGGAATAGAGCCGCACTTTGACCTTTTTCGCTATCTTTTTTGTCTGAGGAAAAAGGGAGCAGTTGGAGGCTCCAAGATTGCAGGTGGAGTATACCTCAATCTATGCGATGGGATGAAGAACCGGTACCTCAACTGCCCATGGAACACTTCTCTCACCGAATGGTACAAGAAGTGGTTCTATGTCAGGGAAGAGCCGGGCAGCTCCACGTTCTGCAACGTGGGCTACATTCCCGAGAAGAGGGTCAGCTCGACGGACCGCCCGGCGTTCACTGGTCAGGTGGCCGACCTGATGAAGCTGATCGACTGGTCCCGCTTAGACGGGCCAGGAGTGGTCGACAACTTTATTTGTCGTCAGGTGATGCCCTGCCAGAGGAGGGTACACTCGGCATACGAGTACGCGGGGAGGGAGGACCCGACCAGGATGAGCCCCGATGGTCTGGAGAAGGCGGAAGTGCAGCAGCTGATGAACGAGTTGTTCAATTTTACAGACGACGACTTCGTTCGAAGCAGTGATCGGATGCACGCCTTCAAGCTGGGTCGACCAGCGCCCAAGGTAATTAAATAATGTTACTGACTAGTATTACTTTTTGAGTACTTGCTCTCCCAGTTGTTGACTTGTCTTTGGTTCTACTGCAGATTGGAGACGTTGATCGGTGCGCAGTGTACGTGTCACTGGCACCTGGTATGGAGAATCCTGCGGGGGTGGACCTGCTAGAGGACGACGCTGCTCGGTGTCCTCAATACACCAGCAGCGAGGAGGAGCAGAACTGTCCCGCCCCGACCACCGAGGATAGGGTAGCGGGGAAAAGGCCACTGGCAGTGGATCCGTCCCCTGCGGAGGCAGTGCCGGCAGAGAGCAGCCAAGCGCCGAAGCGTTGTCGACTCGTCAGGATCGCCGATGACGACGACGAGGAGGAGGCGGCGCCTCTTTGGTTCGAAGGCCGCGCAGCCGTCCGGACGTTGCGCCAGCCACTGCTGATCGGATGACCAGCGACCCGCCTGCCCCACACGCCGAGCCGACGCGCGTTGGAGAGACAGGGGCAGCGGCGGCGACTGGTAGGACTAGGAGAAGGTTCTTCACAGCGACGCACAGGCGCTCCGATCTGTAAGTTGCTCAATCTCACTTTTACGCTTCATCCTATTTTTGTTGTTGCTGCTTTTGACATTGGTTAAATGTCGCATTTTGTTAGCGTGGCATCGGACGTCGACCCTGACCATAGTACTGGCCAGAGGACGGCCGAGCCCATGGCTGTCGTTGGAGACTGAAAGGTCCATGGCTAGAGGGGGGGTGAATAGCCTATTTAAAAATTCTACAAACTCACTAGAGCAAGAGGTTAGTAAATAACAAAGCGAAGCTTTTTGCTCTAGCTCTAATGGGGGTGTTTGCAAGCCACCTATCCAACAATTCTAGTTGATATAATCACTAGGCACACAAGAGCTATGTCACTACTTATTACACTAGAAAGCTACCTAAAGTTTCTATACAAGTAAGTAAGCTACTCTAGTTTGCGGGAATGTAAAAGAGATGGTTTGAACTTTATATCGCCGCGTAGAGGGGATGAACCAATCAATAATATGAAGTCCAATCACTGGGAGAAATCCAATGAACAATCACAATGGAGATACACTATTTTTCTCCCGAGGTTCACGTGCTTGCCGACACGCTACGTCCCCGTTGTGTCGACCAACACTTGGTGATTCGGTGGCTAAGAGGTGTAGCGCGAACCTCGTCCTCACTAGGACACCACAAGAACCTACCCACAAGTGAGGTAACTCAATGACACGAGCAATCCACTAGAGTTACCTTTCGGCTCCCCACCGGGGAAGGCAAAAGACCCCTCACAATCACCGGGAGATGGCCACGAACAATCACCAACTCGTGTCAATCCTCCTCCGCTGCTCCAAGCCGTCTAGGTGGCGGCAACCACCAAGAGTAACATGAAAACCGTAGCTAGAACGATCCCCAAGTGCCACTAGATGCAATCACTCAAGCAAAACGCACTTGGAATCACTCCCAATCTCACAAAGATGTATAATCTATGAAGGAGATGAGTGGGAGGTGTTTGCTTAGGCTCATAAGGATGTCAAGTATGTTAGGATGCCAAGAGAGTGAGCCCCAAGCCGGCCAAACACAAATTTATAGCCCCTCAAGCAAATAGAGCCGTTGGCTCTTTCACTGGGCAAACTGCGGGGTCACCGGACGCTCTTAAAGGGGCACCGGACGCTCAACACCAGCGTCCAGTGCTCCAACGTTAGCCACATGTCACGCTCGTGTCAGAGTCTAACGGTCACCTGCAGTGCACCGGACACTGAGCGCGTCCGGTGCACACCGGACTCATGCGCAGAGGGGGTCGCAAAACGCCCGCACACCGGACGCTAACCACCGGACGCACAGGCCTGCGTCCGGTGCCTGTCGTCCGGTGCCTTACCCTAGCTGGGCCAGGCACTGTCTGCACCGGACGCTCAGACTCAGCGTCCGGTGCTCCAGAAGCTAGCGTCTGGTGAGTGTTTCTCCCGCGACTTCTCCAAATTTCCCACCGGCGCAATAGAAAATATGCACTTCATTTTCTCGAAAAGCGCCGAATCCCACCCATCCTCTCTCTACCTTTCACACTCCACCTCCTTCTCAAAGTGTACCAACACCACAATGTGTAAACCAACATGTGGACGTGTGTTAGCATTTTCACAATCATTTTTCTTCGAAGGAGTTAAGTTAGCTCACTAGGTTCTAAATGCATGCACAAGAACAATGACACCTAGTGGCACTTGATAACCGCTTAGCCAAAGAATTCCCCTCTTTATAGTACGGCTATCTATCCTAAATGTGATCACACCCTCTATGGTGTCTTGATCACCAAAACCAAAACCCTAAGTAATACCTTTGCCTTGATCTCCATAGGGTTTTGTTTTTCTCTTTCTTCTTTTCCAAGTTGAGCACTTGATCACCTTGTGGTCATCACCATGATCATCTCTTGCTCCAACACTTGGCATGTACCAACCTCATTAAGTCTACACACACTTAGTATAGAGGTTAGTACTAGGGTTTCATCAATTATCCAAAACCAAACTAGGACTTTCAATCTCCCCCTTTTTGGTAATTGATGACAACCCTTTTTACAAAGATTTTCAATAAAATTTTCTTGGATTCACGTTGCTTGCCCAAGCATTTTACCATGTGCAAAGGTTATGGACAAGTTTCATAAACCCAAATTGGTAGCAATTGCTCCCCCTACATATGTGCTAAGAGTTTGGATTTGAAAGCTTGCACATATGCTTGAATAGGAAATATAGGAGTCAATTTCTACAAAATGATGCTAAGGTGTAAAGAATGGACCTTTGAAGCGTGATACCAATCGGAGTTGCCAATATACACCATCCTTAGCACCATTAGTAACTAGACATTCACAAAACTAGAACACCCCGTGAGATCAACATTATAAACAAGGTTCTAGTACCACTTGTGAAACAACTAAAAGTCTAGTTACACTACCTATGCATGCTAGTTCTTCATTTCATCAATCAAGCCTACAACTAGCATACACCACACAAGCAAAGCATTGGAGAGAAAACTTCTAAAGCTAATGCAAATGCAAGCAACCATATGTTATGCACATTCAAATGCAACATACAAGTTTATGAGCTTGCTCCCCCTACTTGTGTGCTTCAAAATTTTAATTGATCCCCTTCTTTTATCATGTTACTCCCCTATCTTAATCTTTGGTAATTTCTCTCCCCCTTTGTCATCAATGACCACAAAAGGTGAGCTCAAATTTTAGATAGGTTAGTGTGAAACCATGTGAAGTGAGATCATTTTCCCAAATTGGTCCAATCTAGATTACTTGCCTAAGATATTTAACTCGGTTTGATCCAAGGACAAGCTTCTTCACACCTCCAAATAAGGGTTATCTTGTACCATGTTGAGTTAAACACTTATAGCTCATATTCTAGATCAAACACTAGGATTGCAAGCCCACAAACATGTCATATGCTACCACTAGTAGATCAAATCAAGCATAGAAACAATAGTGGTACCATATAAACATCAAATTCATTTGTTTTTCATGAAAGATCCTAAGACATGTAAGGAATGACTAGATGCACTACACAAGTCCTTAGCATAGGATGGATGACATGTCAAACAATTTCACCTTGCTTTGCTCGAAGGAGAGGCATGTCATATAGTGGGGGTGCATCAACACATATTTGAGAAGTCAAGTATGTTCAATTCATTCCTTAGCTTTCAAAACCTCTTCTCATCAAGTGGCTTGGTGAATATATCGGCAAGTTGATCATCGATGCCTATACTCTCAATGCAAATGTCCCCTTTTTGTTGGTGATCTCTTATGAAGTGATGGCGGACATCTATGTGCTTTGTTCTTGAGTGTTGAACCGGATTGTTGGTGAGCTTCATGACACTTTCATTGTCACATAGCAATGGCACTTCTTTGAAATTGATTCCAAAGTCCTTCAAAGTTGCCTTCATCCATAGGATTTGTGCACAACAACTACCGGCCGCAATGTATTCCGCTTCGGCGGTTGATAGTGCAACACTATTTTGCTTCTTGGATGACCATGAGACAAGTGATCTTCCCAATAGTTGACATGTGCCCGATGTGCTTCTTCTTTCAACTTTGCATCCCGCATAGTCCGAGTCGGAATATCCAACAAGTTCAAACTTTGCACCTTTGGGATACCACAAACCAACATTTTGTGTATGCTTCAAGTACCTCAATATTCTCTTTGTTGCCTTTAAATGGCTTTCTCTTGGTGTGGCTTGGAATCTTGCACATATGCATACACTAAACATGGCATCCGGTCTTGATGCGGTCACATAGAGTAGGCTTCCAATCATAGACCGATATAGCTTTTGATCCACCATGTTTCCACTTGTATCACTATCTAGGCTTCCATTTGTTCCCATTGGAGTGCTAATTGCGTTTACATCATCCATACCAAACTTCTTGAGCATGTCTTTTATGTACTTGCCTTGACTCACAAATGTGCCATTCTTCAATTGCTTGATTTGAAGACCAAGGAAGTAGCTAAGCTCTCCAATCATTGACATCTCAAACTCATTAGCCATCATGTTCCCAAACTCTTTACAAAATTCTTGATTGGTTGATCCAAATATGATATCATCAACATAGATTTGCAACACAAACAAGTCCTTGCCAATCTTCTTAGTGAATAGAGTGGTGTCAACCTTGCCCATCTTGAAACCTTTAGAGAGTAAGAAATCTCTCAATCTCTCATACCATGCTCTTGGTGCTTGCTTCAAACCATACAATGCCTTTCTTAGCTTGTAAACATGATTGGGTTTCTTGTCATCTTCAAAACCGGGAGGTTGCTCAACATAGACTTCTTCATTGATATAGCCATTGAGAAATGCACTCTTTACATCCATTTGGTATAGCTTGATATTATGTGCACAAGCATAGGCCAACAAGATCCTAATTGCTTCCAATCTTGCAACCGGGGCATATGTTTCACCAAAGTCAAGACCTTCAACTTGAGTATAGCCTTGTGCTACCAATCTTGCTTTGTTCCTTACAACTATCCCATCTTGATCTTGCTTGTTGCGAAAGACCCATCTAGTACCAATGACATTATGATCACTAGGCCTCTCAACTAATTCCCATACTTGATTTCTCTTGAAATTGTTAAGCTCTTCATACATAGCATTAACCCAATCAACATCTCTCAATGCTTCATCAATCTTCTTTGGCTCAATGTGAGACACAAAGGAGAAATGCTCACAAAATGATGCTAATCTTGATCTAGTTTGCACTCCTCTTTGAATGTCACCTATGATATCTTGCAATGTTTGTTGGTTGGAGTATTTGCACTTGATTGCTTGCACTTGGTTGATCATGAGATGATGTACTAGCTTGTTGATCTTGCACTTGAGTACCACTTGTACTAGCTTGATTTTGATCATGGGAACCACTAGCTTGCATATTAGAGGTAGGAAGCACTTGATCTTTGTCATCTTCAACATCAATCACCTCTCTAGGCCTTAAATCATCAATGTCCATATTCTTCATTGCATCGGCCAATTGAGTGCCTCTCACATCATCTAGATTCTCATCTTCTTCTTGAGAGCCATTGGTTTCATCAAATTCAACATCATGCACTTCTTCAAGAGTACCACTAGCCAAATTCCACACTCTATAAGCTTTGCTAGTAGTAGAGTAACCAAGCAAGAATCCTTCATCACATTTCTTTTCAAATTTACTCAATCTAGTGCCTTTCTTCAATATGTAGCATTTGCAACCAAAAACCCGAAAATATGCAATGTTGGGCTTTCGTCCATTCATGTGGCAGAACCCCCTAAGTGTTTGGGCCCACCAGCACCTGTCATTGTCCTAAGGACCTCTGACGGCGGTGTCGGGGATCCTCCCACTTTAGAAGTCCGATGAACGTCGCTGGACGCTCATTCCACTGCTACCTGCGGCGTGCCAAGTCGGCTCGTCCTGACCACTGGTGGTGGTCAATTAACGAGAACTTCTTCTTCTCGCCCTTACAGGATAGCAAGTGGCCACCTTAACACCAGGATCATTCGTTGCGAAGACATTGCAGTACCACAAACGACATACGACCAAAATAATATTTTAGAGTAAAACGGCAGAAGTATTACATAACTTATTTTACAAAAGGAGTTCTTCCAAATAGCAGAGTGTTATTACAAACCAGGTCCAGCGGAGCAACTTGAACTTTAGAACAGAGATTACAAATTTACAGACCCTGCCCATGGGTCACGCTCACTCTTCTTCGTCGTCAACCTCGACGACGGTCACGCAACAGGGTCCGAAACAAGTCGGCTCCTGAGCTTCACCTGCAACAGGGGTTATAACACCCTGAGTACGGAAGTACTCAACAAGACTTATCCGGCAGGAAAAGAGGAGAACTTAGGAATGCAGACTTAGGGTAGGCAAAGAGTGGCTGAGCAAGGAGCCAGAATGTTTTGCCAAAAAGCTTACTAATAGTGCATCCTTACTTTCAAGTTTTACCTGCGAATTCCTCTCCCGTCGAGGCCGAGGAGTTCGAGGACAGTCTAACTAGTTGTTTCCCCACAGACGAGTCTGGGAGTTACTAGTCCTAAAATAGAGTATCATTTATTCGATGGCCATAGCTTCATGTCGCTATGAGTCCGGGAATTGGGATCCGGACCTCATGAGACATTTCCCCTTTCTCAGTTTAGCACTTAGTTGCATATTTAACTACGATGAGGGGCAGTGGATTGAGTCTCCCAATCGGGGAGCAACGACGATTCGAACCGCTTAGCAATCCAGCTGGAGTTCCTAACCACCCGACATATGTAGAACCAAATCTTGCATATGTCAACCCAAATCGCAGTGGATTGAGTCTCCCAATCGGGGAGCAACGACGATTCGAACCGCTTAGCAATCCAGCTGGAGTTCCTAACCACCCGACATATGTAGAACCAAATCTTGCATATGTCAACCCAAATCAAGCTCTCCCCAAATTTGACCAGGTTCGCGGCACCCGAGAGCACAGTACTCCACCATCCTACAGTCAATCTAGATGTTTTCCGGTCATCTCAGATCCGTAAGGTGGGTACACACTACTCTCGCCATCTTTCCACTCCCAGTGCGCGAGTAGCTGTTCGCGTCGAGGGATCACAAGACCGGGCTTACCGAGGGCAAGTGGCTAGTACTATAAATTCTCAACCCAGCGGGCCATCAACGGACCGGTCCTTAACCGACACAGTTGGAGACACTACTTTAAGACTCCATTCTCAAAGCAAGTCCACCGACCGGTCTCAGATTAAAACATCATTGATCATAAATGTATTCCACAACAACCCTTCAAACTTTCTTATTTGAAAACCTATCTAGTAGCAGGGCTAAGCATTACTACGCAGTTTTAAATAAACAGGTGTCAAGGACAGGATAACAGATATCAAGGCAGTAAATGCAGCAAGTAGGTTAACCCAATTCTCAACTACCTAGTGCAACATTTTCAATTCATAAGTGATAAAAGATTTAAAACATTCAAGGAGGGTTAATGCATCCGGGGCTTGCCTTGGTTGCAGGGCAGAGAGGGACCCTCGGAGACTTCCCAAGTCTCGGATCCGACTTCCTCGAACGGAGCACCGACCTCGAGGTTCGGTTCAACGGGCGCTCCTTCGGTCACGGACACTATACGCGAAATGATGAATGCTTGTGATATGCATATGGCAAATATGCAAGATGGACCCATTTGAATACAACTTGCCTTCTTGGTATAATTCAGAATAATCAATAAATAAAGTTGTTTTTACCCAAGGGGTTGCATCTGACAATTAAGACTTTTCTTAATTCATAATTATCCTAAATTAACTATTATTAATCCTTTTTACCTTAATTAACTCTTAATTAGGAATTAATGATAGTAATTAAGCATTAAGACCAAACAATAATTAAATGCCAAAGGTCATTAGGGTTAATGACCTCAGGTCATCACATAATCCCAAAATCACTCAAACCCTAATTTTGAGAATTTAACTAATTATTATCTAATTATTCTGGAATTATTATTTAATTACTAAATAAGGGTTTATTAATATTTTATTCAAACATTATCCAAATGCCACCAAATTTTGTGTGAAGCCAGGAAATAACATTCAGAGGTATCCCACAAATTTTGGTGATTTTTGGACATACAAATAAATTATTAAAATTCATACAAGTTTTATTTGCTAATTAAAGGAGCCAATTTTTATACCCTTGCAAACTGTCAAAACACAGAACCTAATATTTTTCTTTGGTTCTACATATTTCAGGGAGTCTATACAAAAATTCTCATCATTTTTGGATCATCACACAATTTATTACACAAATCCAAACATTCAGCATAATTAAACAAAAAGGGAAAAGAAAAAGGCACTGTGGCGTGCGGGCGGCCTGCTTGGACTCGGCCCAGGTCGGCCCGCGAGCGCTTTCCCGCGCGGCCTGCGCGCGCTGGCGCTGCTCTCTCACACGGCCGCAGGGGCGTCTTCCACCTCTCACCACCGCTCCGGTGAGCCCTGGCTCCGCGCCGGTGAGCTCCCGGCCTGCGCGGCGGGGTGGGTTAGCATCTCCGACGTCTCGCGCAACCCCTAGGACACACGAGACCACCTTTACTCCCCCCTACCCTCCCTGTCCACGCTCATGGCGGATGGCCGTCGCGGCCGAGCACACGCTGGCCACCACAGGCGAGTAGAGTGCACAAGGAGTAGCGCAAAAGCATTAGAAACTCACCACGACTTCAGCCGAGCGAAAAGCAACAGTGGAGAGGGCCGGAGTGGTGCTGGCCACGGTGGCGTGCTCGCGGCGGCGCTCGGCCGGAGTTGTGGAAGGAAACGGCTCGGGTTGGAGCTACGGTAGGGTAGAGCGTGTGTTTGGGGGCGCAACCGGTGGCGGAGCTCAAGGCGGAGCTGCTGGCGTGCTCAAAGGGCTTGGAAAGGCAACGGGTGAGGCGAAATTGGGAGGCACAGGGAGCTCGTCGGCGTCGAGGTTCAGGAAGAAGAAAAGAAAGTCTCGGCCACCCGAGGCTTTATCCACGCGACGGCGCCTGCGATGCGGATGAGGACGTCCGCGCGAAGCACAGCAGCAAGCAGCTGCGTGGCCAGCTGCGTGGCGTCGCGCGCGGAGGCGGCTCTGCCGCGGCGGCAGAGCACCCCCCCTGCCGAACACTGTAGCAATCCTCATCCACAGTTTGTAGTTTTGTAAAATTCGCCCGAAATTTGAACTGGAGTCAAATTTGTGTCAAAACAAAAGTTGTTCCAAATTTTATAAGCTACAAAACATATTTAAGAGTCCAGAACTGATTTTGAGTGTAAGGGCATGAATTTAGGGGAAACAGTTTGAAATTCGAAAATTCAATTTGGGGGCAAATTTGGTTTGAATTGGGGCAGATCAGAATTTCCAAAATTACTTTTGTTTTTCCTAAACAACTTGAAAAACTCCCAACATGAAAGTTGCTCAACTTTTTGTGTTCTACAACTTTCATGTTGACCACTTTTCAAAATTCCAAATGGATTTTGAATTGGAGGTTTAAATTGGAAAAGGGGACATTTTCTGGAAATCTGTATTTTCAAAATTACTTTGAATTTTGTATTGAAACTTCAAAAACTCAAAACACCAAAGTTGTACATCTTGACAAGATCTACAACTTTGCTTTTGAACCCAACCTCAAATTTTGCTTAGTTTTTAAGTTGTGCAAAAAGGGGGCAAATCTAGGGTTCCAAAAATCAGGGTTTCCCCCCCTAGCTTTTCGGGAAACTTCCACCCTAGGGTTTTGGCAACCACACAAGCATCAACACACCACATAAGCACACTCTACTTCCCTAAGCACAAGCAATCAAAATAAACTTGTTTTCAGTTGATGCATAATAATGTGCTTAACAAATATGCTTTGCAATGCATATGATGACATGATCCGCTTTTAGTGTTCGTAACATCGGGGATGTTACAGCCCTCCCTCCTTAAAGAAATCTCGTCCCCGAGATTTAAAACCTTAGGGTAAGTAATGGAAAAGGAAATTTGTCAAAACTCTTTCATCTTCAAATTTCCCATAAGGCAGGGAGTTGGGGGGAAAATCACTCCATTATAAACATGTATGTACACAAGGTACACGGCTTTGGCTACCCTTTTTCCCCACTAGAGTACACTTCTTATATATCAGTTGTTGTCCTGAAGAGAAGCGTGGAACTCAGGGAAATTCTCCATCAGGTAATCTTCAGATTCCCACGTGGCTTCTTCTTCAGAGTGTTGGCTCCACTGTATATTGTACCACTTGGTAGTCGTTCTTCGAGTAATTCTATTTCTTTGATCCAGTACTCGGACAGGATACTCCGAATAAGTTAGATCTGGTTCAAGTTTTACGTCTTCAATATCTTGAACTTGGTCTGGTACCCGAAGACACTTTTTCAGTTGAGACACATGGAACACATTATGTATCCCGGATAATCGTTCGGGCAGTTTAAGGCGGTAAGCTACCTGTCCACATCGGTCAATAATTGGAAATGGACCAATGTAATGGGGCGCTAACTTGCCTTTAACACCAAAACGATTTACTCCTTTCATTGGGGATACTTTCAGATACACATGATCACCTTTGGCGAACTTTAACGGTCGATGCCTTTTATCGGCATAACTCTTCTGTCGGGACTGAGCAACCTTCAAGTTATTTTGTATTTATCGTACTTTGTTCTCAGTCTCTTTCACTAAGTCAACCCCAAAGAACCATCTTTCTCCGGGTTCCGACCAGTGTAGCGGAGTTCGACATCGACGACCATACAGTGCCTCAAAGGGAGCCATCTTGATACTCTCTTGGTAGCTATTGTTGTAAGAAAATTCTGCTAGAGGCAAGCAGTCATCCCACTTATCTGGAAAATTCAGGGCACAAGATCTTAATAGATCTTCTAGGGTTTGATTCACCCTTTCAGTTTGCCCACCTGTTTGAGGGTGGTAGGCTGTGCTATATAAAAGTTTGGTACCTAAGGATTCGTGTAAACATTTCCAGAATTGGGAGACAAATTGTGTGCCTCTATCTCACACTATTGTCTTTGGCACCCCATGCAGACTTAGGATATGATCAAAATAAATCTGAGCATAGGTGGAAGTATGATATGATTTCTTTACAGGTAAAAAGTGTGCTGTTTTGGTGAGACGATCTACGATGACCCAAATTGAATCAAAGCCTTTGGTTGTCTTGGGCAACCCCACTATGAAATCCATACTTATGTCATCCCATTTCCAGGCTGGAATAGGCAAAGGTTGCAACTCACCAGCAGATTTGAGATGAATAGCTTTGACTTTTTGACAGGTGTCACATTGGGCCACATAGCGAGCTATTTCTATTTTCATTTTTGTCCACCAAAACCTCTGTTTTAGGTCCTGATACATCTTATTGCTTCCCGGATGAATAGAATACCTCGTGGTATGAGCTTCATCCAGGATTTGTTGACGTAGCTCAGGTACCTTTGGAACCACTAACCGGTTCTTGAACCAGATTGCTCCTGCATCATCCACCTTAAAGTCTGTGGGTGCTCTATTAGAAATCTTCTCTTTAAGATGTTTCATGCCTTTGTCTACTTTTTGTGCCTCTATGATTTGAGCTTCGAGATTGAAATCAATCTTTAGATTGGCAAGGCTTCTCTGGGAACTCATTTCTATCCCCAAGTTCTCTAGCTCTTGGCACAAAGTTATATCCCTCGGCGTCACTGTTAAGCAATTACAGTGAGCCTTACGACTGAGGGCATCAGCTACTACATTTGCCTTACCAGGGTGATAATGTACCTCAAGGACGTAATCTTTAATTAATTCTAGCCACCTTCGCTGGCGCATATTAAGCTCAGCTTGAGTAAAGATATACTTCAAGCTTTTGTGATCGGTGTATAGATGACATGTGTTCCCCAACAGGTAATGACGCCAGATCTTTAATGCATGTACCACGGCGGCTAGTTCTAGATCATGGGTCGGGTAATTCTCTTTATGTGGTTTGAGCTGTCTGGAAGCATATGCAATTACGCGACCCTCCTGCATTAGCACACAGCCTATGCCTATCCCTGATGCGTCACAATACACATCAAAGGGTTTTTCAATGTCTGGCTGGGCTAAGACAGGTGCAGTTGTCAATAATCTTTTCAGAGTCCGAAAGGCTTGCTCACATTGAGGTGACCAAACAAATTTTGTTTGATTTTTGAGCAAGGTCGTGATTGGTTTGGCGACTCTTGAAAAGTCCGGGATAAAACGACGGTAATATCCCGCCATACCTAGAAAACTACGGACCTCATGTACCGTAGTCGGGGGTTTCCAATTCAACACATCTTCTACCTTGCCTGGGTCTACAGCGACTCCTTCCGCTGATAATACATGACCCAGGAAATGAACTTTGTCCAGCCAGAACTCACATTTGCTGAACTTGGCATATAGTTGATGCTCCCTAAGACGGGTTACCACGATTCTCAAATGTTCAGCATGTTCTTTCTTAGTCTTAGAGTAAATTAAGATGTCATCAATAAAGACGACTACAAATTTGTCTAGTTCTGGCATGAAGACAGAGTTCATCAGGTACATGAAATGGGCCGGTGCATTGGTCAACCCAAAAGACATCACCAAGTATTCATACAACCCATAACGGGTTGTAAAAGCCGTCTTGGGTACATCCTCCGGCCTAATTTTAATTTGATGGTACCCTGATCTCAAATCAATTTTTGAGAATACCTTGGCCCCGGCTAACTGGTCAAACAGTAAGTCAATGCGGGGCAATGGGTACTTGTTCTTAATCGTCACCTCATTTAGGGGACGATAGTCAACACACAGCCTCAATGTTTGATCCTTCTTTTTCACAAACAAGGCTGGGCAACCCCATGGAGATGAACTGGGCTGAATAAAACCTTTCTGTAACAACTCTTGTAATTGGGTTTTTAATTCGGCCAGCTCTTTCGGTGCCATTCTATAGGCCCTTCGAGATATTGGGGCTGTCCCTGGTTTCAATTCTATACTGAATTGTACATCCCGGTCCGGAGGCAGACCTGGTAGATCTTTAGGGAATACATCCGGAAAATCTCGAACTACCGGGATATCTTTGACTTCAGACACATTAGTGGCATGAACTTGCCCAATTGTCCGCTTGGGAGTAACTAATTGAATTAGCAAATAAGAATGCTCATTGGGCAATGGGATTTTAATGGTTCGATGCAAAGTGTCTAGCACAACCCCTCGTTGTGCCATCCAGTTCATGCCTAGTATGACATCAATCTCCTGGTCTTTAAGAACAATCATGCTAGTGGGAAAACTATGCCCACCAAATTCGATGGGTACCTGGTGAACCATTTCTTTAGAGCTCAGCCGTCCTCCTGGCGACTGTATATAAAAATGATCTGGTGTTTCCCCAATGGGTATGCCATGCTTTAATACAAATGTGCGATTGATGAATGTATGAGATGCACCAGAATCAAAAAGCATTAAAGCAGGATATTTCGCAACAGGAAACGTACCCATCATTACTGGTTCACCCTCCGGAATCGTCTCCACCTCCGTATGGAAGACTTGTCCCACCTTCTTTGCTGGTTTTCCCTTTTGCACAGGTTGTCCTTTTTGAACCCCAGTCCTGAATTGTCCCGGCTGGGGTTGGCCCATAGGTGGCCTTTGGAAGGTAGGGTTGGTTTGGCGGGGGAAAGGGCATTCTTTAGAGAAATGCCCAGGCTTACCACAATTGAAACAAGGGTAATTGTGGCTGGGCGGAACAGTGGGGCGAACACCTGGGGCGTTCGGCTGGCGTGGTGCAAGAGCGATGGCAGTAGGTCGAGAGTATACCTGCTGCCCTGGTCTATACAGTGGGGGGGAGAAAGGACCACGATAAGGTGACGGCGCTTGGAAGCGTCCGTGGCCCTGCGGGTGATAAATGATTCTTTGGCGCTTTTGACCGCGACCAGAGAAAGAGGAAGAAGCAGCCTTCTTCTTGGCTTCTTTATGCTTTCTATTCTTTTCCTCTGAGGCGATGGCTATATTTACCGCCTCATAGAAGGTAGCATTTTGGCAGGTGGTCATCATGGTCTGAAGTTTAGTATTTAGACCACGCATGAAGCAGGCTTTCTTCTTTCTGTCAGTGTTCACATAGTCTGTGGCATATTGAGAGAGATGATTAAACTTTGCCACGTATTCCATGACACTCTTATTGCCTTGCTGCAAGGCGAGAAACTCTTCGGCCTTCATGGCCATGAGCCCTTCGGGGATGTAATGGGCGCGGAACGCGTCCTTAAACTCGGTCCAGGTGACTTGGTGTCCGGGAGCTTGGATAGCTAAGAAGTTCTCCCACCAGGCACCTGCAGCTCCCCGAAGCTGCTGAGCTGCAAACAGGGGCTTCTGATTTTCTAAACACTGAATCAAACTAAACTTGTGCTCCATGGTCCGGAGCCAGTCATCCGCTTCTAAAGGCTCATCGGCCTTAGTGAACATCGGGGGCCTGGTCTCGGTAAAGTCCACATACCGAGTCTCTCCGTCCCCGTTGCGCGGTGCCCTGAAGTTTGGGGCGGGGTGTGGTTGACGCTGTGCTAGCTCGTGCAATAAGCGAGCGTTGTCAGTAGTGGCACTCAGCAGAACAGCAATGGCGTCAGCCAAAGAAGGTGGAGTAGGTGGAGGGTTGGGGATATCATCCCCTCCCTGAGATGTCCCAGCTCCATCAGATCCGCGTGTACGCATCGGCATCTGCTACAAGAATCATAGGTACTTGTCACCATATGAACTTCATAACGTAGAACATATCTTACATTCTTCTATTTATTTTTTAAACATTAGTTCGACACACCAGGAACAAACAAGTACAACTTCTCAAGCCGAAAGAAAACTTATATTACAAACCCGACCCCACTACGGCAAACTAGGACTCCTACAACGACGTTGCCCGCGGTTCCACCGAACTAGTCGGTGTGGCCAGAGCTGTAACCCGGGTCGTCATTGCCATCATCCTGATTACCCCCTGGGTTGTTGTCATCGGGGTCGGACTCCTCTTCATCACTGAGGCCTGGATCGGGTTCCCCATCGTCTGCCAACTCGCCATCCGTATCCATTTCTCCTTCGCCTGGAGGTGGGTGGAGCTGATGATATAGATCAAATGCAATATCACGATATTGCATTGCCAAGTCATTGACAGTATCTAAGTGATGTGCCAGCTCCAGCTTCTCCAACTGGAGCTGGTCCTCTCGCTGCCACGCGACATCCCGCTGCGCGGTGACCGTGGCCGCCATCTTCACGTACAAATCTTTAAGATACCTGGCCTTGCCCAGCTTCGCATTCATCCTAGTCAGCTCATGCCTGTGTGTGCTCCTAGCTTTTTCCTCTCGGGCAATGGCGGCATTCCTCTCCTCCACCATACGAGACAACTTGGCTTCACAGTTCTCTGTAGCTTGTTTTTCTTTGGCTAGTTGAGCTTTGAGTTTGCCGATCTCCATAACATTGTACATTCTTTCTCTCATCACCTCAGTCAACTCGGCGGACAACCTGTCCACCTCCTGCTGAGGCGGTGAACGGCTACTGCTGGCTTGATCACTGCGTGGAGCCAACTGATGTCGGGGAACTCCTCTTGGACCTGTCTTCTTACGCGGGGTCTGCTTCTGACGAGCCATCCTGTAGAGGGTAAGTTTAGATTAGTAAGAGAGACCCTAAAGGTTAGCAGGAATAGGATTGATTCTATTCACCCAACCCGAACAAGGAGGAAGGAACTTAACCAGTTAATACATCATGATGCATGCACGAACTTACGATTCCTACCAACGGTTTGCAACAATATTACTTTAAAATTTTACAACATAGGGCAATACTCTATGTTGCTCCTCCATACCACTTCAAAAATTCTAAGGAGGCCTATAGACAGGGGTAAGTTAGGACTAAGCACTTGGACTCAAAATAGACAGGTTTATAGTATTGGATCCAAATGAATTTTGAAGTTTTTCAAGAGGTACAGCAGTCATCTTAGCAACGAATGCTCTGATACCAGCTGTGGCAGAACCCCCTAAGTGTTTGGGCCCACCGGCACCTGTCATTGTCCTAAGGACCTGTGACGGCGGTGTCGGGGATCCTCCCACTTTAGAAGTCCGATGAACGTCGCTAGACGCTCATTCCACTGCTACCTGCGGCGTGCCAAGTCGGCTCGTCCTGACCACTGGTGGTGGTCAATTAACGAGAACTTCTTCTTCTCGCCCTTACAGGATAGCAAGTGGCCACCTTAACACCAGGATCATTCGTTGCGAAGACATTGCAGTACCACAAACGACATACGACCAAAATAATATTTCAGAGTAAAACAGCGGAAGTATTACATAACTTATTTTACAAAAGGAGTTCTTCCAAATAGCAGAGTGTTATTACAAACTAGGTCCAGCGGAGCAACTTGAACTTTAGAACAGAGATTACAAATTTACAGACCCTGCCCATGGGTCACGCTCACTCTTCTTCGTCGTCAACCTCGACGACGGTCACGCAACAGGGTCCGAAACAAGTCGGCTCCTGAGCTTCACCTACAACAGGGGTTATAACACCCTGAGTACGGAAGTACTCAACAAGACTTATCCGGCAGGAAAAGAGGAGAACTTAGGTATGCAGGCTTAGGGTAGGCAAAGAGTGGCTGAGCAAGGAGCCAGAATGTTTTGCCAAAAAGCTTACTAATAGTGCATCCTTACTTTCAAGTTTT
This sequence comes from Sorghum bicolor, assembly GCF_000003195.3. NCBI lineage: Eukaryota > Viridiplantae > Streptophyta > Magnoliopsida > Poales > Poaceae > Sorghum > Sorghum bicolor. The sequence goes on from NC_012878.2 coordinate 32,836,818, forward strand.
ACCTGCGAATTCCTCTCCCGTCGAGGCCGAGGAGTTCGAGGACAGTCTAACTAGTTGTTTCCCCACAGACGAGTCTGGGAGTTACTAGTCCTAAAATAGAGTATCATTTATTCGATGGCCATAGCTTCATGTCGCTATGAGTCCGGGAATTGGGATCCGGACCTCATGAGACATTTCCCCTTTCTCAGTTTAGCACTTAGTTGCATATTTAACTACGATGAGGGGCAGTGGATTGAGTCTCCCAATCGGGGAGCAACGACGATTCGAACCGCTTAGCAATCCAGCTGGAGTTCCTAACCACCCGACATATGTAGAACCAAATCTTGCATATGTCAACCCAAATCAAGCTCTCCCCAAATTTGACCAGGTTCGCGGCACCCCGAGAGCATAGTACTCCACCATCCTACAGCCGATCTAGATGTTTTCCGGTCATCTCAGATCCGTAAGGTGGGTACACACTACTCTCGCCATCTTTCCACTCCCAGTGCGCGAGTAGCTGTTCGCGTCGAGGGATCACAAGACCGGGCTTACCGAGGGCAAGTGGCTAGTACTATAAATTCTCAACCTAAAGCGGGCCATCAACGGACCGGTCCTTAACCGACACAGTTGGAGACACTACTTTAAGACTCCATTCTCAAAGCAAGTCCACCGACCGGTCTCAGATTAAAACATCATTGATCATAAATGTATTCCACAACAACCCTTCAAACTTTCTTATTTGAAAACCTATCTAGTAGCAGGGCTAAGCATTACTACGCAGTTTTAAATAAACAGGTGTCAAGGACAGGATAACAGATATCAAGGCAGTAAATGCAGCAAGTAGGTTAACCCAATTCTCAACTACCTAGTGCAGCATTTTCAATTCATAAGTGATAAAAGATTTAAAACATTCAAGGAGGGTTAATGCATCCGGGGCTTGCCTTGGTTGCAGGGCAGAGAGGGACCCTCGGAGACTTCCCAAGTCTCGGATCCGACTTCCTCGAACGGAGCATCGACCTCGAGGTTCGGTTCAACGGGCGCTCCTTCGGTCACGGACACTATACGCGAAATGATGAATGCTTGTGATATGCATATGGCAAATATGCAAGATGGACCCATTTGAATACAACTTGCCTTCTTGGTGTAATTCAGAATAATCAATAAATAAAGTTGTTTTTACCCAAGGGGTTGCATCTGACAATTAAGACTTTTCTTAATTCATAATTATCCTAAATTAACTATTATTAATCCTTTTTACCTTAATTAACTCTTAATTAGGAATTAATGATAGTAATTAAGCATTAAGACCAAACAATAATTAAATGCCAAAGGTCATTAGGGTTAATGACCTCAGGTCATCACATAATCCCAAAATCACTCAAACCCTAATTTTGAGAATTTAACTAATTATTATCTAATTATTCTGGAATTATTATTTAATTACTAAATAAGGGTTTATTAATATTTTATTCAAACATTATCCAAATGCCACCAAATTTTGTGTGAAGCCTGCAAATAACATTCAGAGGTATCCCACAAATTTTGGTGATTTTTGGACATACAAATAAATTATTAAAATTCATACAAGTTTTATTTGCTAATTAAAGGAGCCAATTTTTATACCCTTGCAAACTGTCAAAACACAGAACCTAATATTTTTCTTTGGTTCTACATATTTCAGGGAGTCTATACAAAAATTCTCATCATTTTTGGATCATCACACAATTTATTACACAAATCCAAACATTCAGCATAATTAAACAAAAAGGGAAAAGAAAAAGGCACTGTGGCGTGCGGGCGGCCTGCTTGGACTCGGCCCAGGTCGGCCCGCGAGCGCTTTCCCGCGCGGCCTGCGCGCGCTGGCGCTGCTCTCTCACACGGCCGCAGGGGCGTCTTCCACCTCTCACCACCGCTCCGGGGAGACCTGGCTCCGCGCCGGTGAGCTCCCGGCCTGCGCGGCGGGGTGGGTTAACATCTCCGACGTCTCGCGCAACCCCTAGGACACACGAGACCACCTTTACTCCCCCTACCCTCCCTATCCACGCTCATGGCGGATGGCCGTCGCGGCCGAGCACACGCTGGCCACCACAGGCGAGTAGAGTGCACAAGGAGTAGCGCAAAAGCATTAGAAACTCACCACGACTTCAGCCGAGCAAAAAGCAACAGTGGAGAGGGCCGGAGTGGTGCTGGCCACGGTGGCGTGCTCGCGGCGGCGCTCGGCCGGAGTTGTGGAAGGAAACGGCTCGGGTTGGAGCTACGGTAGGGTAGAGCGTGTGTTTGGGGGCGCAACCGGTGGCGGAGCTCAAGGCGGAGCTGCTGGCGTGCTCAAAGGGCTTGGAAAGGCAACGGGTGAGGCGAAATTGGGAGGCACAGGGAGCTCGTCGGCGTCGAGGTTCAGGAAGAAGAAAAGAAAGTCCCGGCCACCCGAGGCTTTATCCACGCGACGGCGCCTGCGATGCGGATGAGGACGTCCGCGCGAAGCACAGCAGCAAGCAGCTGCGTGGCCAGCTGCGTGGCGTCGCGCGCGGAGGCGGCTCTGCCGCGGCGGCAGAGCACCCCCCTACCGAACACTGTAGCAATCCTCATCCACAGTTTGTAGTTTTGTAAAATTCGCCCGAAATTTGAACTGGAGTCAAATTTGTGTCAAAACAAAAGTTGTTCCAAATTTTATAAGCTACAAAACATATTTAAGAGTCCAGAACTGATTTTGAGTGTAAGGGCATGAATTTAGGGGAAACAGTTTGAAATTCGAAAATTCAATTTGGGGGCAAATTTGGTTTGAATTGGGGCAGATCAGAATTTCCAAAATTACTTTTGTTTTTCCTAAACAACTTGAAAAACTCCCAACATGAAAGTTGCTCAACTTTTTGTGTTCTACAACTTTCATGTTGACCACTTTTCAAAATTCCAAATGGATTTTGAATTGGAGGTTTAAATTGGAAAAGGGGACATTTTGTGGAAATCTGTATTTTCAAAATTACTTTGAATTTTGTATTGAAACTTCAAAAACTCAAAACACCAAAGTTGTACATCTTGACAAGATCTACAACTTTGCTTTTGAACCCAACCTCAAATTTTGCTTAGTTTTTAAGTTGTGCAAAAAGGGGGCAAATCTAGGGTTCCAAAAATCAGGGTTTCCCCCCCTAGCTTTTCGGAAAACTTCCACCCTAGGGTTTTAGCAACCACACAAGCATCAACACACCACATAAGCACACTCTACTTCCCTAAGCACAAGCAATCAAAATAAACTTGTTTTCAGTTGATGCATAATAATGTGCTTAACAAATATGCTTTGCAATGCATATGATGACATGATCCGCTTTTAGTGTTCGTAACATCGGGGATGTTACAATTCAAGAGCTCATATGGAGTCTTCTCCATCATTGGGTGACAATAGAGTCGGTTGCTATAGTAGCAAGCTGTATTGATTGCTTCGGCTCAAAAAGAATTTCTCACATTGTACTCACTCTACATTGATCTTGCCATGTCAATCAAGGTTCTATTCTTCCTCTCAACAAGACCATTTGATTGTGGAGTATACTTGGCCGAGAATTGATGCCTAATACCAAATTCATCACAAAGCTCATCAACTCTTGTATTCTTGAATTCACTTCCATTGTCACTTCTCACTTTCTTGATGGTTGTTTCAAACTCATTGTGTATTCTCTTAACAAATGATTTGAAGGTTGCAAAAGCATCACTCTTGTCACTAAGAAAGAATACCCATGTATATCTTGTGAAATCATCCACTATGACAAATCCATATTTGTTTCCACCAACGCTTGTGTATGTGGTTGGTCCAAATAAGTCCATGTGCAACAACTCAAATGCCTTACATGTACTCATGATGCTCTTCTTTGGATGAGTGTTGCCAACTTGTTTTCCGGCTTGACATGCACTACAAAGCTTGTCTTTCTCAAATGTGACATCTTTCAAGCCTCTAACAAGATCATGCTTGACTAACTTGTTCAATTGTTTCATTCCAACATGACCAAGCCTTCTATGCCATAACCAACCCATGCTAGAATTAGTGAGCAAGCATGTTGACAATTGAGCTTTACTAGCATTGAAATCAACCAAGTATAGATTCTCATATCTAAAACCTTTGAATATCAAGTTTGAGCCATCTACACTTATGATCTCTACATCATCAACTCCAAAAATGCATTTGAAACCAAGATCACAAAGTTGAGCTATGGATAACAAGTTGAAGTTCAAGCTCTCTACTAGTAGCACATTGGAAATGCTCAAATCATTGGATATAGCAATTTTACCAAGCCCTTTGACCTTGCCTTTGCCATTGTCACCAAATGTGATACTATCAACACCATTGTCATCATTTGGATTGATTGAATTGAACATTCTTGAATCACCGGTCATGTGTTGTGTGCACCCACTATCAAGCACCCAATGCCTTCCTCTAGCTTTATAGTTTACCTACAAAACAAATCAATGTTTCTTGGGTACCCATACTTGTTTGGGTCCTTGGAGGTTAGTGACTAAGCTTTTTGGTACCCAAATGGCCTTCTTCTTTGGACCCACAATTGGTGTACCAACAAACTTAGCATGCACACCCTTCTCACCCTTGGTAAGCACATAACAAGAATCAAAAGGAATGAAAGACACATTAGCATTTTTCTTGTTCTTGTTTATTTTGTTGCAATTATGCTCTAGGTGCCCAACTTGCTTGCATTTGTTGCAATACCGACCATTGCTCTTCACAAAGCTAGGCTTGTGAGTTGCAAAGGCTTTCTTGCCCTTCTTGGGGGTATAGCCTAATCCCTCTTTATTGAGAGAAAACCTTTGGCTACCCAAGCACTTTAGCAAGCGGGCCTCACCACCATAGGCTTTGCCTAGGGCATGAGTGAGCTCATCCACCTCTCTCTTGAGAGTCTTATTCTCAACCTTTAGTGAGGTATCACAAGTGACACGAACACTAGAAGTAGAGGTAGAGTTGGTGGTGGTGGATGAAGACCTACATGAAGAGTTAGTGGCAACAACAATAGGTGGGTTGGGTGATTCTTTAGTTAAGTCACATGTTGTGCCCACATCACATGATACAACAACCTTTTCCTTGTTCTCTTCTAATAACAAGGAGTGAGCTTTTTCAAGCTTGGTGTGAGCCTTGCCAAGCTTCTCATGGGCTTCCACTAGCCTCTCATGATTAGCATTAAGCTCATCAAAGGATTGCTCAAGAGCTTTTAACTTCTTGGCCAATTCTTTGCACTTCTTGTTTTTAGATTGAATAAGTGAATCGGCTTGTTCTAGCATGTCCATGAGTTGTTCATTAGTGAATTCATTTTCATCATCACTATCACTATCATGTTCATTTTCACTTTCACTTTCACTCTCATCATATTGTACCTTGTGGCCCTTGGCCATGAAGCATGAAGGAGTGACGAAGAGTGATGGCTTGTTGATAGCAATGCTTGCAAGTGCCTTCTTCTTGGATGACTTGTCATCATCACTTGAATCATCATCCGAAGAGGTGTCACTATCCCATGTCACAACATAGGATCCACCCTTCTTCTTCTTCTTGAAGACCATCTTCTTGTCCTTCTTTTCTTTCTTCTCCTTCTTGTTCTTCTTTTCATGCTCATCATGATCACTATTATATGGACAATTCGCCACAATATGATCGGGGCTCTTGCACTTGTAGCATAGCCTCATATATTCCTTGTTCTTGGAGTTGTCCCTTCTCTTTCTTGTATGGTAGCCCTTCTTCTTCATCATCTTGCCAAACTTGCGGACAAAGAGTGCTAATGCTTCATCATCACTATCATCATTGGAGCACTCCTCATCACTTGATTCTTCTTTCTTAGCCTTGCCCTTGTTCTTGCTCTTGGATGAAGAGCTAGCTTTGAATGCTACACTCTTCTTCTTCTTGTCATCCTCATCCTTCTTCATGACCTCATCATCATCATTGTCATTATATTGATCTTCGGTCATGACATCTCCAAGTACCTCATTGGGAGATACACCGATCAATCCACCTCTAAAGATGATTGTTCTCAATGTCTTGAACCTCTTGGGCAAGCACATCAAGAACTTGTGAATGAAGTCCTCATCTTTCACTTTCTCACCAAGGCCCTTGAGATCATTGATGATGACTTGGAGCCTATAGAACATCTCCGGTATAGACTCATCATCCTTCATCTTGAAGTTGGATAGCTTGTCCTTGAGCATATACAATTTGGCACTTTTTACCGTTGTAGTGCCCTCATATGTTTCTTCTAGCCTTGTCCACACTTCACTTGCTCTCTCAAGATCTTTGACTTGTTCAAATACCTTTGAATCAATGCCATTATAGATTGTGTTGAGAGCCATTGTATTGCATTGCTTGTTTGCCCTCTCATTGTCTGTGGGGTTAGCGGGGTCAAGGATCACAAAATCATTCTCCGTGACTTCCCACACTCTATCATTTATTGATCCAAGGTACATTTTCATCTTTCTTTGCCAATAGTCAAAAGAACTTGTGCCATCAAAGAACTGTCGTTTGCCCCCAACATGGTTGAACACTATTTGAGCCATAATTTGAGCACCGAGGTTGTTAAGCCTTCACAAAATGGTGACCATGGCTCTGATACCACTTGAAAGGTCCTAATATGGCTAGAGGGGGGGTGAATAGCCTATTTAAAAATTCTACAAACTCACTAGAGCAAGAGGTTAGTAAATAACAAAGCGAAGCTTTTTGCTCTAGCTCTAATGGGGGTGTTTGCAAGTCACCTATCCAACAATTCTAGTTGATATAATCACTAGGCACACAAGAGCTATGTCACTACTTACACTAGAAAGCTACCTAAAGTTTCTATACAAGTAAGTAAGCTACTCTAGTTTACGGGAATGTAAAGGAGATGGTTTGAACTTTATACCGCCGCGTAGAGGGGATGAACCAATTAATAATATGAAGTCCAATCACCGGGAGAAATCCAATGAACAATCACAATGGAGACACACTATTTTTCTCCCGAGGTTCACGTGCTTGCCGGCACGCTACGTCCCCGTTGTGTTGACCAACACTTGGTGATTCGGTGGCTAAGAGGTGTAGCACGAACCTCGTCCTTACTAGGACACCACAAGAACCTACCCACAAGTGAGGTAACTCAATGACACGAGCAATCCACTAGAGTTACCTTTCGGCTCCCCGCCGAGGAAGGCAAAAGACCCCTCACAATCACCGGGAGATGGCCACGAACAATCACCAACTCGTGCCAATCCTCCTCCGCTGCTCCAAGCCGTCTAGGTGGCGGAAACCACCAAGAGTAACAAGAAAACCGCTGCTAGAACGATCCCTAAGTGCCACTAGATGCAATCACTCAAGCAAAATGCACTTGGAATCACTCCCAATCTCACAAAGATGTATAATCTATGAAGGAGATGAGTGGGAGGTGTTTGCTTAGGCTCACAAGGATGTCAAGTATGTTAGGATGCCAAGAGAGTGAGCCCCAAGCCGGCCAAACACAAATTTATAGCCCCTCAAGCAAATAGAGCCGTTGGCTCTTTCACTGGGCAAACTCCAGGGTCACCGGACGCTCTTAAAGGGGCACCGGATGCTCAACACCAGCGTCCGGTGCTCCAACATTAGCCACGTGTCATGCTTGTGTCAGAGTCTAACGGTCACCTGCAGTGCACCGGACGCTGAGCAAGTTAGCACCGGACGTGTCCAGTGCACACCGGACTCATGCGCAGAGAGGGTCGCAAAACGCCCGCACACCGGACGCTAACCACCGGACGCACAGGCCTGCGTCCGGTGCCTGTCATCCGGTGCCTTACCCTAGCTGGGCCAGGCACTGTCTGCACCGGACGCTCAGACTCAGCGTCCGGTGCTCCAGAAGCTAGCGTCCGGTGAGAAACACTCCCGCGACTTCTCCAAATTTCCCACCAGCGCAATAGAAAATATGCACTTCATTTTCTCGAAAAGCGCCGAATCCCGCCCATCCTCTCTACCTTTCAAACTCCACCTCCTTCTCAAAGTGTACCAACACCACAATGTGTAAACCAACATGTGCACGTGTGTTAGTATTTTCACAATCATTTTTCTTCGAAGGAGTTAAGTTAGCTCACTAGGTTCTAAATGCATGCACAAGAACAATGACACCTAGTGGCACTTGATAACTGCTTAGCCAAAGAATTCCCCTCTTTATAGTACAGCTATCTATCCTAAATGTGATCACACCCTCTATGGTGTCTTGATCACCAAAACCAAAACCCTAAGTAATACCTTTGCCTTGATCTCCATAGGGTTTTGTTTTTCTCTTTCTTCTTTTCCAAGTTGAGCACTTGATCACCTTGTGGTCATGACCATGATCATCTCTTGCTCCAACACTTGGCATGTACCAACCTCATTAAGTCTACACACACTTAGTATAGATGTTAGTACTAGGGTTTCATCAATTATCCAAAACCAAACTAGGGCTTTCAGAGACGCCGCGCCGCAGACCACCCAGGAGCATGCCGAGGAGCAGCCCGCGACGACAACCGCGGCTGAGAGTGCCGAGGAGCGTCCAGCTCCGGTGAGGTTCCAAGCGAGCACCCCTGTAGGGGACGACGAGTCTGCGAGGATGCCTCCCCCGAGCAGTGTCGTGGAGGAGGAGGAGAGAGCTCCGACTACCCCGCCTTCTGACGGGAGGAGGACCCCGACTGCACCCCGAGCGGAGGCCTCTTCACCAAAGGGCTCCCCTAGCCGAGTCCAGGGTCCGGTAAAACCTGTGACCGCGGCTAGGGGTAGTGCGGAGGGCGAAGAGACCCAGGCGACCTTCGACGACGAAGTAGAGGAGATCCAAGGCCGTCCCCATGATGGTCGCCAACACGTTTACGTGTGGCGCCAACGTGGGGACCGTTTCATTGGTCATGAAGAACTCGCGGAGACGGAGGTGGCCGCGAGGGTGGAGCGCGCAGCCAAACGTCTTGTTAACGAGGTTAAGGTAAGTGGTCTTGTACTCTGCTCGAGATGTGTATGCGCTCTTACTTTAATGCGTAATTCCTTTATGGCGCAATGAAAACAACGAAGTACCGGAAAAGGTGCTTCGACCAAATAGAGGGGATCGTGGCCGAGAACAAGGCCCTGTCCGCCGAGGTAGACCGACTCCGGTCGGAGACCAAGGAGAAAACGGCCGAGATGGGGGCTCAAGAAGAGCGCCTGCTCGACCTCAATCGGCGACTAGCCGACAAGGATCGGGAGAGAAAAGGTTAGGCATGCATTCCGAGCAGTTGTATATAACTGTGTAGTCATTTTTATTGACCAGAGATTGCCCCTGCAGACTTAGAGGAGGAGGTTGCACGCCTCCGACAAGAAAAGGAGAGGCTCGACCAGGAGCTTGTCGGGGCGCTGGAGACCGGGCGCCGACCTGGCGAGGAGCTGAGCAGCAAGAGTCGGGAGTTGTCCGGTGAGAATCGTTCTATCCTTTTTTCCTTTGACGGCCCAACGTTCCGTTTCTTGTTTGTATACTAACCTCCTGCTTGGTTTATAGTGCTCAAGGTGAATACCAAGAAGCACTTCGACGAGCTGATCAAGGACCGGGACTCCTGGAAAGCCAACTGCATCAAGCTTTGGAAAGGAGTGGCCCCAGTTCTTGATTTGATCAGCCCCGAGCTCCCTGAAGACCAGCCCCGCGCACCGAAGTTGACTCCGATCGAGAAAGCGCAACGGGCGTGGGACTGGCTCCAGCAATTTGTCAAGGACGCCGGGGAATTCGCCGGTGTGCACGTCCTCAGCATGGTGCGCGCCCACTATCCTCTGGTCGACCTGTCTAGACTGGAGAGGGGGTACCCCAAGGAGGTTGGTCCACAGGAGGCAGACGACCTTCGTGTTGGTCTGCTTGACCTGTCGTCGACGGTGATCGGCGACATCAACCTCTGCGGGACGGCCACTCCCCCCGACCAGCCAGGGTCAGATAGGTCGGCCAGGGAGTTATCGAGAGCGTCCATTGCCGGAGATGGGCGGTCGACGCCTGCGGTCTCGACCAGCCAGGCGCCGGTGGCCCCGACCCCTTCGACTGGGCAGCAAGGCCGAACGGGTGATCAGCCCAAGCAGTAGGCCTGTAGAGTAGTGTGTAGGAATAGACTAGGGACCGCCTAGAGGGGTGTTTATGGTAAACTTTGTATATAAAGTTTGTAATAAAGATTGATTTGTCGTAACCATGGTTGTGAGCACTGTAATGTTGTCTGAGTGATGTATCACTGAATTGGGTTAATAATCCTTAAGGATCTTGGTCCCAGAGGGAGATTGTTGTACTTGTCAAAAAATCTGCGTGTAAAAAAGTATATGGCGGAAGAGAGAAAATTTTATTATGCTAATCATAAGAAATTTACAAACAAAAGGTACTGGAACTTATGTATAGAAACAGCGCAGTTTGTCTATGTGCCAGGAATTAGGCAGGCGTGTTCCGTCTGGGTACGCCAGTCTGTAAGATGTAGGGCATGTGACTTCGGCGACCACAAAGGGTCCTTCCCAAGGCGTGGATAACTTGTGCGTTCCTTCCTGGCTTGTTTTCCACTTGAGTACCAGATCACCGACCACGAAGGAACGGTCTTTGACGTTCCTGTTGTGATACCGCCTGATGGCCTCGAGATACTTTGCTGTTCAAAGGCATGAGGTTAGGCGCCTTTCCTCCATGCAGTTGATTTCAAGCTCCCTGGCGATGTCAGCCGAAGACTGGTCGAAATTTTCGACTCTTGGAGATCCAAAGGTTACGTCGGACGGGAGCACTGCCTCGGTGCCGTAAACCATGAAGTAGGGTGATACACCCGTGTTGCGACTAGCCTGTGTTCGGAGACCCCAGACCACAGCCGGTAACTCTTTCATCCATCATCCAGGTGCTCTGTCGTTCTCGGTGTACAACCTTTTCTTTAAAGCATCGATAATCATTCCATTCGCGCGCTCTACTTGACCATTGGCCTGTGGGTGAGCTACTGACACGTACTTTATGACTATGCCCCTGTCATCGCAGAAGTCCCAAAATGTAGTGCCAGTGAACTGAGTGCCCAGGTCCATGATTATGCTATTGGGGATCCCGAATCTGTGTATGATTTGATTAAGGAACTCCACAACCTTCTCGGAGGTTGCTTTGACCAGTGGCATGAATTCGATCCACTTCGAGAATTTATCGATTAGCACGAAGACAAACTTGAAGTTGCCGGGGGCCAGCTTAAATGGCCCGATCATGTCGAGGCCCCAGCAGGCGAAAGGCTAGGAGGACGGAATGGTTTGAATTTTGTGAGCAGGAACGCGGGTCCGCTTGGCAAAGAACTGGCATCCTTCACAATGTCGGACCAGTTTCTCGGCGTCGGTGACCGCAGTTGGCCAGTAAAAGCCTGCTCGGAAGGCCTTCTCGACCAGAGTTTTGGAGGCCGCGTGGTTGCCGCAGGACCCGGCGTGTATGTCATCTAAGAGCTTGATGCCGTCATCTTGGGATGTGCATTTGAGCAATACTTTGGAACTTGTGTTTTTTTGCATAAGTTTGCCATCCACCAGTATGTAATTTTTGGATCGTCGAATGAGGCGCTCGTTCTCTGTTTTGTCTTGAAATCCCGATCCATCCGATATATACCTAATGAAGGGGGTGCGCCAATCACGGCTGCTGGTGGCCGGAGTGGAGTCGTCTATGAGCATTGCCTCGTTGGGTTGCTTTTCGACCAGGTATGTGCCCACACTTGGCTCGTGGATGTCCTGAACAAAAACGCCTTGCGGAATCTGGGCCTGAGATGATCCTAACTTTGACAGTGCATCCGCTGCCTGGTTCTTATCCCGGACCACGTGGATGTATTCTATGCCGTAGAAATTGGATTCCCATTTGTGGATTTCTTTGCAGTAGAGGTCCATCTTCTCGTGGGTTGTGTCCCATTCCTTGTTTAGCTAGTTGATGAATAGGGCAGAGTCACCGTGGACGTAGAGGCGTTTGACTCCCAGTTCAACGGCCAATCGTATGCCATGTAGGCATGCTTCGTATTCGGCGACATAGCGTAGTTTGTCCTTGTTAGGCGACACGAAGAGGATCCTAAGGACGTAGCATAGTTTGTCCTTGTTAGGCGACACAAAGAGTATCCCGGCGCCGGCGCCATTGATGTTTAGGGATCCGTCGAAGAACATCGACCAGTGGTCGGGGGTGTCGGAAACGGAGGGCTCGTTGAGGTCCGTCCATTCTGCAATGAAATCGACCAGGGCCTGAGACTTGACGGTGGTGCGGCTCTAGAAATCTAGGGAGAATAGACATAATTCCGTTGCCCATTTTACAATTCTACCGTTGGCATCTTTGTTGCGCAAAATGACCCCCAGGGGGAAACTAGTGGTTACCAAGACCCGATGACCATCAAAGTAATGCTTTAGCTTCCTTGAAGTTATTAAGATGGCGTAGATGAGCTTCTATATCTGGGGGTACCTGGTCTTGGACTCATTTAAGACTTCGCTTATGAAGTAGACTGGTCTCTGGACTTTGTATACGTGGCCTGGCTCGTCTCGCTCGACCACCATTGCCGTGGAGACAACCCTATCGGTTGCTGCGATGTAAAGGAGTAGGTCTTCATTGGGCTGAGGTGCTGTGAGGACAGGCGGTGAGGTGAGGAAAGTCTTGAGCTGGGTGAACGCAGCGTCAGCTTCCTCTATCCAGGAGAATTTTTCCGACGCCTTTAAGAGTTTGAAGAAGGGGAGGCCTTTTTCTCCCAGTCTAGAGATGAAACGGCTGAGAGCAGCCATACACCCGGTGAGCTTCTGAATATCCTTGACATTCTTAGGTGGTCGCATATCGAGCACTGCTTTTACTTTTGAAGGATTCGGTCGTATGCCGTCGCGGCTGACGACGTTGCCGAGTAGTAGACCGAAAGGGACCCCAAAGATGCACTTCTTGGGGTTAAGCTTCCATTTGTATTTATTTAGTGCCTTAAAGGTTCGATCTAAGTTGTTGATTAGAGTGCTCGTGTCCCTTGTTTTGACGACGACGTCGTCTACATAAGCCTCGACGAGGTCATCACGAATCTCGTCATGGAGGCATTGCTGAATAGCCCGTTGATAAGTGGCTCCAGCGTTTTTTAGTCCGAAGGATATGGTCGTGTAGCAATACGCACCGAAAGGGGTGATAAAAGATGTTTTGATCTGGTCATCTTCCTTTAGTGAGATCTGGTGATAACCAGAGTAGCAATCTAGAAAGGAGAGAAGTTCGCATCCGGCCGTTGAGTCGACCACCTCGTCGATGCGAGGGAGTCCAAAAGGACCTTTAGGATAGTGTTTATTGAGATCGGTGTAATCAAAGCACATTCTCCATTCATTATTCTTTTTCCTTACAAGAACCGGATTGGCAAGCCAATCGAGATGATACACTTCTTTAATGAATCCGGCTGCTAGAAGCCGTGTTATTTCTGTCCTAATAGCCTCCTTTTTGTTGCGAGCGAACCGTCGTAGCTTTTGCTTGATGGCTCTTACGGTCTTCGAGACGTTTAAGGAGTGCTCGATCAGGTTTCGTGGGACGCCAGGTATGTCTGTGGGTTTCCATGCGAAAACGCTCACGTTGTCCCTTAGAAACCTGACGAGCGCGTCTTCCTATTTAGGGTCCAGGTTGGCCCCGATGAGGGCCGTCTTCTCGGGGCTGCCGTCGACCAGCTGTACTTCCTTGTGCTCTTTGGACTTTGAATTTTTCCTCGGAGTCTCCTGCTCGGGTAGTCGGAGCTGGTCGGGTGGAATCTACGTGGCTTGAGCTACGGTTTCTGCCATGCGGATCGAGAGGTCAATCGCCTTGGTGATCTTGAAGCTTTCCTCCTCGCATTTGTATGCGGTATAGACATTGCCTCTGACAGTTAGGACGCCCTTCTCTGTTGGCATTTTGAGGACCAGGTCTGAGTAGTGTGGAACTGCCATGAACTTTGTCAGTGATGGTCGGCCCAGGATTGCGTGGTAAGTTCCGTCGAAATCGGCGACCACGAAGTTGACGAACTCTGTTCGAAAGTGGTCGGGCGTTCCAAATTGGACGGGCAATGTTATCTGTCTGAGGGGTATTGAGCTTTGACCTGGCAGAACTCCCCAGAACTGAGCGTCATACGGCTTTAGCTGTGCCGGAGTTATCTTGAGAGCAGGCAAGCTGTTGCGAAAGAGGATGTCGATGGAGCTTCCCCCGTCCACGAGCACGCGCTCGAATCTGACGTTGTTGATGCAAGAATCCAGGTTTAGAGGGAAACGTCCGGGTTCCGGGATGGCGGCCCATTGATCCTTCCCGCTGAAGGAGATCTCCCTGTGCAACCAGGGGGAAAATTTCGGATCGGCGATCAGGCCGTCTGTGCTGTCCACGTTGAGGCAGGCTCTCTTCAGGAGCTTTCTTTCACGCTTAGACTCGATACAAACTTTGCCTCCGAAGATGGAGTGGACCATGTCGGTGGGACTGACATACTAGTGTCGTGGGTCCCTATCCTGGTCGTCGTCCTTGTCTTCGTGACCGCGCCCGTCCTGCTTCCCGTTATTCTTGGCAGAATCGTCTTGAGCAGCCTGCCGCGTATAGATGCTTTTAAGGACACGGCATTCTTCCATCGTGTGATTGGACTTGGGGTGGAGTTGGCACGGTCCCTTCAACGTCTTGTTGTAGTCTTCCTGGTAGTCCTGCCGCCCATTGGGGCGTTTGACCGTATTCACCTCGTGATCGTGGTCGCGAGGGCGCTTGCCCCTGAAGTCATCACGATTATCACGTCACCTATCCCAACCTTCTCTGTGGTCGCGGTTGTCAGGGCGACAATGGTTCCTATTGTCAAAACGACCACGACTATCGTCTCGTCGAGGAGCCTGGTCGGGACCTCTCGCATCCTCTCGGATGAGCTTTTCTGCGTCATCGGCGTCGGCGTAGTTTTTTGCCGTGGCAAGGAGCTTAGCCATCGTGGTCGGCCTTTTGCGCAGTAACTTGTTCCTTAGTGCTTCGTGGAAGCGTAGCCCTTTGATGAAAGCAGATATGGCCTCGTCGTGAGAAATTTTTGGGATTTTAAGACGCATATCCGAGAATCGTTGGATGTAATCGCGTAGAGGCTCATTTTTCCTGACCCTTATCCTCTCGAGGTCGTACTTGTTCCCAGGCCGCTCGCAGGTAGCGATGAAATTGTCGATAAATGCCTGGCACAGTTCTTCCCAGGAGCCGAAGGAGTCCTCGGGCAGGCCATGAAGCCATTGATGACCAGCCTGGTCGAGGACAACTGGGAAGTAGTTAGCCATGACGTGCTCATCTCCTGCTGCTGAACGCACTACAATCTCGTATAGAGTGATCCAGTTTTCTAGGTTTTCCTTGCCGTTGTATTTTTTAAGCTTCTCGAGTTTGAAGTTGCGGGGCCATACGACTTGGCGAAGGTGCGAAGAGAACTGTCTCAGGCCGGGGGGGCCGTGCGCGGCATCGTACTCAATGCGCCGCAAGTTTTCGTGCACCGCTCTTTCCGTGGCACGCCTGTTGATGCGGTCCCGGGCATCCTTGGGAGGGATATTGTATCGTAGATCTCTATCCTGGTTTACTTCCTAGCCGCACCCTCGCTTCTGCTCGCGGTAGCCGCCGGCGTTCCGACCACCGTCGCCACGCCCCGCATCCTTCCTGCGATTATTGGGGGAGCGGCTGCGGTGGTGCTCGCTGAGTTGCGGTGAAGTCCGGCTGCGATGAGTCTGGTCGGAAGAGACCTCTGCGTAGGAGATAGCCTGGACCCTTTTGAGTAAGGTGGCTGTCTGTCCCATCGCGGCGATTAGGTGTGCGCGTACACTGGATCGGACGCCCTGGCACTCAGGAGTATCAGGGAGTCGGTCTAGGTTTGTCATAGCAACAGCCACGTTAGCACTTGGCGTTTTGTAGACTAGCTGATCTCCGACCATATCGAAAGCGTCACTGAGGTTATGGGGCGCGAGTTGCCGTTCCTCATCCGCGCGTCGCCGAGCACGGTCGGCATTGCGCGGTTCGCGGAGCTACTTCTGCTCGTCTGTCTCTCCATCGACGACCGGTTCGTCGTTGCTGACATTGAAGATAAGATCTCCCCGCCGGGGCGGAAAGATCGGGAAGCGAGAGAAACCCGGAGGGACGGTGGTAAATCCAGGTCGTAATCTTCGTCCTCAGAGTTTATAACCTCGGTGGGGACAGATCCCGTGCTTGAGTTTGTGCTGGAAGCCTGGCCGTCCGGTAGCACTTGAATGGACACCATTTTGACGTAGTGTCGAACTGGTCGACTGGTCTGTCCTGGCGACCATCCTGCCCCGTCAAAAAGGCATTGGACGTGCTGTGAGTAGTGAACGGCCGAGTTATTTAGTCCATAGGGAGGACTCTGGTCTTGGTCTGCCTTGAGCTCGACGGACCGCTCTGTGGGGGTGGACGTTATTGTCAAGGACGTCCCCAGCTGTTCGTGTGTGACGACACGAGTTGGCCGGCAGAAGTCGAAGGAGTCTGTCGGCGCGACTTGATCAGATCGGCGTGAGATCCCATCTACCAGTTGAGAAGCTTCGAGGAGACTGAGATCGGCGCGATCAAGGGCTCGGAAAAGATCCGAGTCGTCGACCTTCTTTCCTTTGTAACGAGGGAGCGGTGGTCGAGTGCTCGGTGTCAGCATGATCGGAGTCGACGCTGCCGTCGTCCCAGATCGGATCTGGGTTTCTTCCGAAGCCGTGGTCGTGAGACCGCCGCCATGAGTCGTCCACGTGATCTGGCCGATGGTGAATGTGAGGCCTTCAGGCACGGCTGCGGAAGCTGGAACGATGACCATCTTGTTCGCCGAGAGAGCTGTACGCACAACCCCTACCTGGCGTGCCACTGTCGACGAAAGCTTGTCGGCAGTCTACCTTGGGGTATGCCCACGGTAATAGTTTATCGGTAGACGGTGCGCAAGCTACGAACTCGATGGTGACGCAAGACACAGATAAGTTTTTTATCCAGGTTCGACCGCCGTGTGGGCGTAATACCTACGTCTTGCATCTGATTGTATTGGATTGTGTTGAGAGAATAATGTGTCCTAAGGGGGGTCCCTTGCCCCTCCTTATATTGTCCGGAGGGCAGGGTTACAGATCTGGAAACTAATCCTAGTCGGTTACAATTGTCATAGATAGTTCGATATCAATTCCTATTCTAACCGACTAGAATCCTGCTTAATCTTTACGTCTTGTTTCCTTGCACAAAACTCCAAGCAGTCAGATCAAGCCTCGGACTTGTCTCGTAATAGGCCAAGCCTCCTGGCCCAAGTCTAGCCGTAAGGGTATAGGGGTTTATACCCCCACAAAGCCCGATGAGCATCCCAGGACGCTCACTCCACTGCTACCTGGGGTGTAATAACCGAGCTCGTCCTGACCACTAGCCATGGTCAATTAACGAGAACTTCTTCTTCTCACCCTTACAGGATAGCAAGTGACCACCTTAACACCATGATCATTCATTGCAAAGACATTGCAGTATCACCAACAGTATATAACCAAAGTAGCATTTCAGAGTAAAACAGTGGAAGTATTACATAATTTAATTTACAAAAGTGGTTCATCAAAGTAGGACTTAGATAAAGTGTTAGTACAAACCAGGTCCAACGGAGCAACTTTAACCATATTACAAAGATTACAAACTTACAGACCTAGCCCACGGGTCACGCTCATTCCTCATCGTCGTCAACCTCGACGATGGTGACGCAACAGGGTCCGAAACAAGTCGGCTCCTGAACTTCACGGGTTATAAAACCCTGAGTAGTGGAGTACTCAACAAGACTTATCCGGTAGAAAAAGAGAAGAACTTAGGAATGGAGGCTTAGGGTAGACAAGGAGTGGCAGAGCAAGGAGCCAAGTTGTTTTGCATAAAAGCTTACTAATAGTGCATCCTTACTTTCAAGTTTTAGCCACGAATTGCTCACGTCGAGAGGCTAAGGAATTCGAGGATAGTCTATCTAGTTGCTTTTTACAGACATGTCTATAAATTCCTAGTCCTTCATAACAATGTTATTCATGCGACAGCCATAGCTTCATGTCACTTTGAGTCCAGGAATCCGAACTTCATGAGACATTTTCTTTTTTCCAGTTCATAACTTAGTTGCATATTTAACTACGATGGGGGTCAGTGGATTGAGTCTCCCAATCGGGGAGCAACGACGATTCAAACCGCTTAGCAATCCAGCTAGAGTTCCTAACCACCCGACATATGTAGAACCAAATTTTGCACATGTCAACCTAAATCTAGCTCTCCCAAGATCTAACCGGGTTCGCGGCACCCAAGAGCATAGTACTCCACCGTCCAGTCCATTTGCTAGGAGGGTACACGCTACTCTCGCCATCGCTCCACGCCCAGTGCGTGAGTAGCCGCTCTCGTCGAGGAATCACAAGACCAGGCTTACCGAGGGCAAATGGCTAGTACTATACATTCTCAACCCAGCAGGCCAACAACGGACCGGTCCTTAATCGACACAGTTGGAGACACTACTTTAAGACTCCATTCTTAAAGCAAGTCCACCGACCGGTCTCAAAGTTGAATCCATGAAAGTATTCCACAACAACCCTTCAAACTTTCTTAGTTGAAAATCTATCTAATAAGCAGGGCTAAGCATCAGTACGCAGTTTTTAAAATAAAACAGGTGCCAAGGATAAGATAATAAATATCAAGGTAGTAAATGCAACAGATAGGTTAAACCCAATTCTTGACTACGTAATGCAGCATTTTTACTTCATAAGTGATAAAAGATTCAAAACATTCAAGGAAAGGTTAATGCATCCGGGGTTTGCCTTGGTTGTAGAGCTGAGTGGGTTCCTCGGAGACTTCCCAAGTCTCGGATCCAACTTCCTCGAACAGAACACTAACCTTAGGGTTCAGTTCAACGGTCGCTCCTTCGGTCACGTGCACTATACGTAAAATGATGTATGCTCATGATATGCTTATGACAACACATAAGAAGGTCCGAGTTGAGTACAATTTTCCTTCTTGGTGCAAAGACATGCTAAACAATAATTATAATCGTTTATTACATTAATGTTTTTACCCAAGAGGTTGCATCAGTGAGCTAAGACCTTTCTTAATTTACAATTATTCTTAATTAACTAATTATTAATCTTAATTATCTTAATTAATCCTTAAATAAGTGTTAATGACAATAATTAAGCATAATTACATGCCAAAGGTCATTAAGATTAATGACCTCAGGTCATCACACAATCCCAAAAGCACTCAAATTCTAATTTGAGAAATTAAGCTAATTATTATCTAATTATTTTAGGGTTATTACTTAGTTACTAATTAAGGGTATATTAATATTTTATTCAATCATTATCCAAATGCCACCAAATTTTGTGTGAAGCCAGAAAATAATATTCAGAGACAACTCACAAATTTTGGTGATTTTTGGACATATTAATAAATTCCTAAAATTCAGGGAAGTTTTATTTACTAAATAAAGGATACAATTTTTATACAGGTTCAAAGTATCAGAAAATGGAATTTAGCATTTTTCCTATGTTCTATTCACTGCATAGAACATACTCAATTATTTTTACTATTTTTGGATCAGCACATAGTTTTCTACACAAAATCAAACATAAATCAAAATTGCACAAAAAGGAAAAAGGAAAACAACACTGTGCCGTGGGTGGCTCAGCAGCTCGGCCCGCACGCTGCGCACGCCCTCCTTCCTCACGACGTCGCTGACAGCGGGCCCCCGCTGCCAGCTTCGTCTTCTACTCTACCGGCGGCTCGGCCGCGCTTTCAGTCACCGTTAGCGGGGGTCCCAGCCCACGCTGAGGTGCGCAGCGGCCTCGCCCCAACTCCACGACTCCATTGCTACCACCCGTGAACGCTCTAATCCTCTCTCTACCTCGGCCACACGCATGGCGGATGGCCACATCGGTCGCCCATAGACCGGCCGTGAGGGGTCGGTAGAGCACGAGATAGCGTGATAGCGAGCTTCAGGGAAGAGCAAGGAGCATGGTGCTCATGTCACCGTGGCGGGAGAGGCAGCCGAGGGTGCTGACGATGGTGGCGGTGTCTTCAGGCGGGCGCTCTGTGGGGGTATAAACCCCTATACCTTTACGGCTAGATTTGGGCTAGGAGACTTGGCCCATCGCGAGACAGATTCGGAGCTTGATCCAACTGCTCGGAGTTTCACGCAAGGAAACAAGACGTGGAGATCAAGCGGGATTCTAATCGGTTAGAATAGGAATTGATATCGTGTTATCTATGGTAATTGTAACCGACTAGGATTAGTTTCCAGATCTGTAATCCTGCCCTCTGGACTATATAAAGAGAGGCAAGGGACCCCTAGGACAACTCATCTCAACTCAACACAATTCAATTCAATCCACAGCAATACAATCAGACGCAGGACGTAGGTATTACGTCCACACGGCGGCCGAACCTAGATAAAATCCTTGTCTGTGTCTTGCGTCACCATCAAGTTCGTAGCTTGCGCACCTGTCTGCCGATAAACTACTACAGTGGGTATACCCCAAGGTAGACTGCCGACTAGCTTTCGTCGACAGTGGCGCGCCAGATAGGGGGTGTGCGTACAGCTTCCCAGACGAACAAGATGGTCATCGTCCCAGCTTCCGCGGCCGTGGCTGAAGGTCTCACGTTCACCGTCGGCCAGATCACTTGGACAACTCGTGGCGATGGCCTTACGACCACGACTCTGGAAGAAACTCAGATCCAATCTAGGACACCAGAGGCGTCGACCCTGATCACGCCAGCCATGATCACTGCGGCTCCGAGGGCCCGACCTTCGCTCCCTCGCTATAAAGCAAAGCGAGTCGACAACTCGGATCTTCTCCAAGCCCTCGATCGCGCCGACCACAAACTTCTCGAAGCCTCCAACCTGGTGGATTCGATTTCACGCAAGCCCGATCATGCATCGGCATCGAATTTTTTCGACTCCCGTCGACCAACTCGTGTCACCATGCACGAACGACTGGGAATGTCCCTGACAATAACATCGACCATCATGGAACGGACTGTCAAGCTCAAGACAGCCTCGCCAGACTAGAACTTCCCTCATGGTCTGAGCAACGCGGCAGATTAGTTTTCGCGGCATACCCAATCTCTATTCGGGAAGATGGGGTTGTCGCTGAGCCAAAACAGGCAAACAGCCTGCCACTTCGTCAATATGGTCTCCATCGACACTTTGCCAGACGACAAGTCCAGCAGTACAAACTTCAGCACAGGGTCTGTCCCTACCGAGGTTTTACACCCCGAGGACGAAGACTGCAACTTAGATCTGCCGCCATACCCCCCGAGGTTTTCCCGCTTCCCAATCTTTCCACCCCGACGAGGAGACCTGGTTCTCAACGTCAGCAATGACGAACCAGTTGTTGAAGGCAAAACCGACGAACAGAGACAGCAGCGAGAGCAGCGCAACGCCGATCGTGCCCAACGACGAGCAGACGAGGAGCGACAACTCACCCCAAACAACCTTGGCGATGCTTTCGACATGGTCGGAAATCAGCAGGTCTACAAGACACCAAGCACTAATGTGGCCGTCGCCATGGCAAACTTAGATCACCTTCCTGATAGTCCGGAATATCAGGATGTTCGAACCAACATACGGGCGCATCTGATCGCGGCCATGGGACAGACCGCTACTCTGCTCAAAAGGGTCCAAGCCATCTCCTATACGGAGGTCACCTCTGACTAGACTCATCGCAGCCGCACCTCACCACGATCCAGTGGGCACCATCGTAGCCGTTCACTTATCAATAATCGAAGGAAGGACACCCATCACGACAATCGTGGTCGGGACGCTGATAGTTACCACGAACAAAGACGCAGACGTTGTCAGGAGGTGAACCAAGACCGGGATCTATGACACAACATCCCTCCTAAGGATGTCCGTGAATGCATCAACAGGCACATTACGGAACGAGCAGTACACGAAAACGTGTGACACATCGAGTACGATGCAGCACATGCCCCCCCGGCCTAAGACAGTTCTCCTCACAACTTCACCAAGTCGTATGGCCCCGCAACTTCAAGCTTGAGAAACTTAAAAAGTACGATGGCAAGGAGAATCCCGAAAACTGGACCACTCTTTACGAGATCACAGTCTGATCAGCAGCAGGGGACGAACACGTCATGGCAAACTACTTCCCAGTCGTCCTTGACCAAGCTATCCACCAATGGCTCCTCGGTCTACCCGAGGACTCTTTCGATTCTTGGGAGGAATTGCGCCAGGCGTTTATTGATAATTTCATTGCTACCTGCGAGTAGCCTGGAAACAAATACGATCTTGAGAGGATAAGGGATAGGAAGAATGAGCCCTTGCGCGATTACATCCGACACTTCTCGGATATGCGCCTCAAGATTCTCACGATGCTTCTCACGACGAGGCCATATCAGCCTTCATCAAAGGCCTACGCTTCCACGAAGCATTAAGAAGCAAGCTACTGCGCAAAAGGCCGACCACGGTCGCCGAGCTCCTCGCCACGGCTAAAAACTACACCGATGCCGACGACGCAGAAAAGCTCATCCGAGAAGATGTAAGAGGAGCCGAGCAGCCTCCCCGACGAGACGACAGCCGTGGGCGTTTCGACAACCGGAATCCCCGCCGCGGCGACAACCGCGACCACTGAGAAGGGTGGGACAGGCGTCGTGACAATCGTGACGATTTCAGAGGCAAGCGACCTCGCGACAACGATCACGAGGTGAACACAGTCAAGCGTCCCAATGGACAACGAGACTACCAGGAAGACTACAACAAGACGCTGAAAGGACCATGCCAACTCCACCCCAAGTCCAACCACATGATGGAAGAATTCTGTGTCCTCAAAAGCATCTATACACAGCGGGCCGCTCAGGGAGATGCCGCCAGGAAAAACGAGAAACAGGACAAACGCAGTCAGGAAGATGAAGACGATGACCAGGATAGGGACCCACGACACCAATATGTCATTCCCACCGACGTGGTAAACTCCATCTTTGGAGGCAAAGTCTCCATCAAGTCAAAATGAGAAAGAAAGCTCTTGAAGAGGGCTGACGTGGACAGCGCCGATGGTTTGATCGCCGATCCTAAATTCCCTCCCTGGTCGCACCAAGAGATTTCCTTCAATAGGCAGGACCAGTGGGCCGCCATCCCAGAACCAGGGCGCTTCCCGTTGATCCTGGACCCGTGCATCAACAACGTCAGGTTCGAGCGCGTGCTCGTTGACGGGGGCAGCTCCATCGATATCCTGTTCCGCAACAGCCTACCTGCTCTCAAGCTAACTCTGGCGCAGCTGAAACCGTATGACGCTCAGTTCTGGGCGTCTTGCCGGGTCAAAGTTCAGTACCCCTTGGCCAGATAACGCTGCCCATCTAGTTTGGAACGCCCGACCACTTCCGCACAGAGTTCGTTGTTGGGTATTTTAAACGCAAACAGAAAAATCCGCAAGCGCACGGATACCGATGTAGCTTTCACCTGGGAGTATTCCAGAGTATCGATTTTCCACAGAGAACGTGAGTGTACTAATTAAGATCCAAGATCGCCCAAGGATAACTATATAACTATTTTTGGTGGGAAGAGAGGAAGTTTCCTGAGAGTTCTCTAGTTGATCTAAGAATCAAGAATTATTTCAAGATTATCTATATCGGGACATCAGAACACTAACCACGGAAAGAGATGAGAAGAGGGCTAGGAAGCTCCGACTACGGTCCTACAAACACCGATCCGAACGTGGTGGAATACGTCGACCGTTAGGGCTGTCACTACCCTAAGGCTACCACAACAATCCGCAGGATTGGGTGCAATTCCAGGTAATTGCAAGACTAAACACCATGTCTAATCTATTAATTACTACTCTAATGTTTCAAAGATTAGAGCACTTGATGCAAGCGGGAATCCAATAAATAACTTGAATGTAGATAAAAGTAATTAGAGAACTCAGGAGTTATGAGTTGAAGAACCTAGAGAACGAGGAAGAACGAACCAATTGCTGCAAAAGTACAATGTTGAGGAAGATCCGACAGATCCGGCTCCTCCTCCTCCGCTCTCCTCTTCTCTCTCCCTATTTTCTAGATTACAACTAGAACTAACTAGAACTAGAGGAACTAGAACTAGAACTAGATGAACTAGAACTAGATCTAGATGAACTAGAGGTAGAACTAGAAGAACTAGAGGGATCCTCTCTACTTGGATGAAGAATTGAAACCCTAACTTTGATTCTGTAGAAGAGGTATGATCTCCAGGGGCCAGGGGGTCTGGTTTTATAGTCCCTTCAAGTGAATCAGGGCCGTCGGATCAAACCGACATTAATCGCACGGTTTTCCTTGATCCTTTAGGTCGGTGGAGCATAATCCGCGAAACGTGTCCTGATTGGGCACTGTAGCTGGGCGGGCGCCCAGGAGAGTTGGGCGGGCGCCCAGCCTCCGAGCCCGATTTCCTTCCCGTTCGTTCCCGTGGCTTCTGGAGTCTTCTAGATGGTAGAAAATTGCGCGGCACGTTAATATCTCTATGTAAACACGACGTGTGGGCCTTTCTTCCGTATTTCCTGATAACCCCCTGCAGAAATAGACAAACACCAAAACTTATGGAATTCTGTCAGATAAAACCCTAAGTCTAGGTGTTGGTTGCATTTGGATCCTTTTCCATGATTAATTGATGGTTAAATATGAGCATTAAGGACCGTCAACAAGCTCCCCCAAGCTTAACCTTTGCTCGTCCATGAGCAAAGATGAACTCAATAGTTTCTGCAGTGGTTTCATAACTTAAAGATACACATGCATTTAAACAAGATCTCATCTCTGGTTAGAGTAAACTGTTAAGACTTAAACTTACTCATTTTACCTTCCACCATGGGGCTTGCAACCGTCACTTGTGTCTTGAGCAGTTAAAAGATAGAACGGTCTAGTCAAGCGTCATGTCTCTAGTTCTTCGATTAACTATAACTCTAGTGTTTTTGTAGATTTTCAAATAAAACTCAGAGATTCCTTATATGACTCTCTCTAGTCTCTCTTTTGTGGTATTTCTGGATCCTTACCAAGGCAGTAAAGGTGTATGCCTTCTCTCAAAGTATGTGGTAGTTTTGGTATAAGGCATAGTGACATTGCCTTCTCTCTCACCCTACTCTAATAAGGCTTTTGATATCTGGAGCTCATAGGTGGGAGACAGCTAATATATACTTACAAGACATTTATTGCATAGTCAAACCATGGATCCAGAAGAACAAGTCAATAAGTCAAATCAAGATGTGCATGTGTGGCGAATGAATGGTGATAACAACGGTGAAAGTCTAATTCTACTTATGCTCTTTTGAGGGGATACATACCTTTCTTGCTCTTTTGAAACTTTTTGAGGAGAATGAGATGCTCTATATTTTCTTTTTCTCTTCTCTCAGGTGGGTATCTTGTACCCCTAATTCTACTGTCAGACACTTGTCCATTTTTACCTCTCGTCTCACTTTTTCTTTTCTTCGAGGTTCCGGGCACTTGCCCCTTTTTATTTCCTCGTATCTTTTTTTTAAGAGCACTCATCTCATGAGATAATATAGCAAGTGGTAGTAACCAAGATAACTTGAGCATTTATTTTACAGGGAAAAAACAAAAATGTTTTTGGCTATTCTCTTCCGGATTAGGAGTAGAATATTTTTGGGTGATTCTGGAGATGGAAATGGGTGGATATATGTGGACGCGTACTTCCGGAGTAGAAGCAGCATGTGTGAGTGAACGTGCAAGTGAATCTTGATTTAACCACATGACAAGCTCCTAAGGGTCTACACAGCTTGACCACACTCAATGCTCATAAGCAGTAAAATATAAATGTGTGGCTCAAAGTCTAGCAAGCATGTATATGGTTGTGGTAGGAATTTAAACTCTCATCATACAGGAACTCATCATGCAACATTTTAAAGATTTTCAAAGATAAAATTCTCCAGAATTCTAGCATCTCTAAGAACAGATAAACAACAGCTCAACCTTCCCATATCATATCCGTTAACGACTTAGACTTGAGATCAAGTACTCTTCACACAAGTTCAGGTTTAGAGCAAATCTTAATTAATAACAGTCATGCCTAAACTTGAAAGAGATTTCAATTTTGAGAACTAGTCATGGTAGAGCAACTATTCATCATTTTCCATGTGAGAGCTTATCATGAGGGTTCATAGCAAACTTTATTTATTTATTTATTTAGCAAGCTAAGTAAAGATATATATATATATAAGCACAAAATCTTTATTTGGGTTTTTATGATTATGCATCTTTTTATTATTTGAGTAAAATATAAACATGAGTAGAGCACTTAGCTGGATAAATGGGGTTGCTCTCCCCCAAGCTGGGTTTTGACGTAATTCCTTCTGATGTAGCTAGCAGGTGGTGGAGGTGTATTTGAATGTCAGCAGCACCCTGACAGCGATTAGGATGTCCTCCGTAAGCTAGTCTTCTTTGATCCTTGAATTCTGTGAAGCTCAAATAGACAACAAAGCTTTGTGGAACTAGTTAAGTGTTAGCATAAATATCTAGCCTTTATCATGTTGAGCCTCCTCAATAAATGTTGCACTCTTTAGTAGGATCATAAATTTATTTTTATAGGACAGGAATATATTTATTTTATTTTTATGCCACCACAGTGAATGTACTTATGGGTTTTATGCCATGAGCATACTCACATGGGGCTTACTATTTTTAACATTTTTATTTTCTTTTCAAGATAGCATGAACTTGATTAACTAAGCAAACTATTTTAAATAATTAAAAGGAAAAAGATAACTACCAAGTTTACCTCTTGGCAAGGCGTTCGGTGTTTTTACGTCCTCCGAACGGGACTCTCCGTTTTCTCAATCGTCCTGGGATTCGCTGGATGGCGTAGTCGGTGGTTCCGGCGGCGCCTCCTCTTCGTGTATAACATTCTTCTCTCTACACACCTGACTCGGTGCTACGGTCTCCTTAGGACAGTTCTGTTCAAGTTGTATGTCTTCAGACATTACCACTTCTCCTTCGTAGTCTACCCATCCGTCCTTGATGATTTGCCTCCTCTGGTTGCGGTTGCGTCATCGTCTTCTTGTCCTGACCTGCTTAGAGTCTTCAACTATATAGTTAGGGTCAGTAAAATAGTGACGTACCTTCTCAGAGGGGAAGTGCATGTGGACTTCTCTGGTTCCAATGTATATGATTGGTTTAACGGTGTTAAAGAACGGTCTTCCAAGGATGATGGGTGGATCGTACTTGTCTTCAATCTTTCGAAATGTCTGATCTGCCATCTGGAGCTGAATGTATGTCGGTTTCAGGGGCATGGTTCCGAATAGGAGCTGATAAGTGACTGCGGCCATTATGTTGACGTTAGATCCGGTGTCGTAGAGTGTCTTCTGAAAAGAATATCCGTTGATTGTGCAGTCGATGCTTGGAACACCAGGGTCATCCTTCTTGGTCAGGAACGGTGACTTGAGTTGACGATCTTGACCTCCTTGAGCTGCAGTGACCATCTTAGCTGACTCGGTACACATTTGCTTGTTCTTGTTCCTCCTGTTGGTCCTCTTCCTTGGTTCATGTCGGGATTGCTCTAGGATTTGTGTAGTCTTGTTTCTTGAAGGAAAACGTCTCCTTCCTCCCCTTGATGTAGATACTGATCTTGGCAGTACTAGCTTAGATGACAGCTCCCGAGGTGTTCAGAAATGGCCTCCCTAGGATGATGGGTGCCCTCTCATAAGTACCAGTCTCTATCTCCACGAAGTCTGCTAGGGCGTACAAGGTACCAACTCGGACACAGAGGTTCTTCAATATTCCTTTTGGAAAACTTAGTGTATGATCTGCAAGCTGCAAACCCATGGTTGTTTCTGATAAAGGATGTGTAAAGAATTTTTCATAGAGTACCCTGGGCATAATGTTGACGCTGGAGCCAAAGTCGTAGAGTGCTTCTGGGAAGTCCACCATGCCGATGGAGATTGGGATGACGGGGCGTCCTGGATCGCCTCTTGACTAGCAGAAGGTCAGTAATTACTTCTACCATGGGGTTACTCCAGTAGTTATGTCCTCAAGCATCTTAGGGCAGTGATTGCCTGAGTGTCCAGTATCTCCAGTCTGTTTGTGCTCATAGATACAAGTTCTTCACTTGGTGGAGTCTGGAAGTTGTAAAACTCCTTCATATTTTGCTCGAAGTGTACGTGCTCATAGAGACAAGGCAGAGATCAAGTGCATGGGCTCTGTTGGTGGAAAACACCAACAGAACCAAAAGTGTATTTCTTCTTCTCTAACCTTAAGCATAGTGAGCAAGACAAAGTTGATGGATAATAAGATCATGACTGTAGCATTTAAAACATTTGTCAGATCAGATTACTCAACCTTATGGAAAGATAATCTATCTAGATTTATGTTTTGTTTATATCTTCCAAAGATTGAATGTGCAACATTTTAGGTTATATGATTAGGAGTGTGCAATCACAAAGGTGGAAGGACTAAACATATTGAATCGATTGGGTTGGTTAATCTAGAGTTGTAAATCATACATGTTTGTCTCTTTTATTCATGTGAACGCTAGAGCCAAGGAGAAGCTTATAAAAGTGATAGTCAAGTACCTTAAGATGTTACCTTACTTGAAGAGTGATGGTACAATATTACCTTGTGGAAGCTTTCCTTTCTTAGCGGTTATGCATCGTGTTGGTGGCACCCTCCATGGATCATCTCTTGTGAGCTATGTCTTCCTTGTGTAAATTGTTAAACTTCATGTGTGTCTCTCTTTGTCTCCAATGTGAGTTTATCTCAGGACTTCCCAAGTTGATGTTGGAAGTTTTTTTTTCTGCAGGGGTTAGTCTGACAAAATATCCCAATGTCTACACAAGCAGTTTTTAGTTCAATAACCAAACTAGACTCCATGTCTAATTAGATTAAGGAAGGCTGTTTAACCTAAGCACCATGCTTAATTTAAAAACCAATAGAAGTATGTACAGTACTTCCAAACTAACACTTACTAGGATAAACAAAGGTAGCGTGATGGCTTTTATAGAGATCTACTCAAGTGGAGATGAAGTAGTGTGATTACTATTTAACAAATTGAGCATGTCTCAAAGGTAGGGACAACCAACATAGCAACATGGCAAATGATGTTTTTATATAAAGTACTCCCCCAAGCTTGAATTTTGCAAAATTCAAGTTTGGATGAATTTAATTCAATGTTGTATGATGATTGGTTGTACATACCTTGTGCTTGTCATTCATCCGATCTTCTTGCTCCAATCCTAGAAAGGTTAGTGACAAGAATACCCGAAGGAATATTTTTACAATTATTCTTATATGCTCAACACACAAGGTAATGTTGCAAATAATTCAAAGCTCATGTTACGATCTGATCAGTGCTTATTTTAGGACACTAAGCTTGTCCTTGGGAAACCATTAATTTATGTCAGCGAAGTGGTTTCCCCTCCAACTCTGACCTATATCAAGATCAACTCAACGAGATCTACAATATTTAATATAGACATATGCATCGACAACCGCCCTTTTAAAGTTTTTATAAATAGAAAGGATGAGGGGGTTGGAGATCTCGAATGTGGTGATGTTGGAGAGACCAATGGATTGTGACGATGTTGCATATGAGCATGGAGTAAATGAAGTGGCTATGAAATAAATTCCATGCTCAATAATGCTTAGAGTGAAATCCATGTGGTATGGTAAAAATGATAAGGTGAGTGTGGTAAAAAAGGAAAAGAAAAAGGATACACGGACGACTTGGTTCGAAACTAGCACAGCTACCGTTCCCGGCAACGGCGCCAGAAAGCTTGTTGGGTATTTTAAACGCAAACAGAAAAATCCGCAAGCGCACGGATACCGATGTAGCTTTCACCCGGGAGTATTCCAGAGTATCGATTTTCCACAGAGAACGTGAGTGTACTAATTAAGATCCAAGATCGCCCAAGGATAACTATATAACTATTTTTGGTGGGAAGAGAGGAAGTTTCCTGAGAGTTCTCTAGTTGATCTAAGAATCAAGAATTATTTCAAGATTATCTATATCGGGACATCAGAACACTAACCACGGAAAGAGATGAGAAGAGGGCTAGGAAGCTCCGACTACGGTCCTACAAACACCGATCCGAACGTGGTGGAATACGTCGACCGTTAGGGCTGTCACTACCCTAAGGCTACCACAACAATCCGCAGGATTGGGTGCAATTCCAGGTAATTGCAAGACTAAACACCATGTCTAATCTATTAATTACTACTCTAATGTTTCAAAGATTAGAGCACTTGATGCAAGCGGGAATCCAATAAATAACTTGAATGTAGATAAAAGTAATTAGAGAACTCAGGAGTTATGAGTTGAAGAACCTAGAGAACGAGGAAGAACGAACCAATTGCTGCAAAAGTACAATGTTGAGGAAGATCCGACAGATCCGGCTCCTCCTCCTCCGCTCTCCTCTTCTCTCTCCCTATTTTCTAGATTACAACTAGAACTAACTAGAACTAGAGGAACTAGAACTAGAACTAGATGAACTAGAACTAGATCTAGATGAACTAGAGGTAGAACTAGAAGAACTAGAGGGATCCTCTCTACTTGGATGAAGAATTGAAACCCTAACTTTGATTCTGTAGAAGAGGTATGATCTCCAGGGGCCAGGGGGTCTGGTTTTATAGTCCCTTCAAGTGAATCTGGTCCGTCGGATCAAACTGACATTAATCGCACGGTTTTCCTTGATCCTTTAGGTCGGTGGAGCATAATCCGCGAAACGTGTCCTGATTGGGCACTGTAGCTGGGCGGGCGCCCAGGAGAGTTGGGCGGGCGCCCTGCCTCCGAGCCCGATTTCCTTCCCGTTCGTTCCCGTGGCTTCTGGAGTCTTCTAGATGGTAGAAAATTGCGCGGCACGTTAATATCTCTATGTAAACACGACGTGTGGGCCTTTCTTCCGTATTTCCTGATAACCCCCTGTAGAAATAGACAAACACCAAAACTTGTGGAATTCTGTCAGATAAAACCCTAAGTCTAGGTGTTGGTTGCATTTGGATCCTTTTCCATGATTAATTGATGGTTAAATATGAGCATTAAGGACCGTCAACAAGCTCCCCAAGCTTAACCTTTGCTCGTCCCTGAGCAAAGATGAAGAAAATAGTTTCTGCAGTGGTTTCATAACTTAAAGATACACATGCGTTTAAACAAGATCTCATCTCTGGTTAGAGTAAACTGTTAAGACTTAAACTTACTCATTTTACCTTCCACCATGGGGCTTGCAACCGTCACTTGTGTCTTGAGCAGTTAAAAGATAGAACAGTCTAGTCAAGCGCCATGTCTCTAGTTCTTCGATTAACTATAACTCTGGTGTTTTTGTAGATTTTCAAATAAAACTCAGAGATTCCTTGTATGACTCTCTCTAGTCTCTCTTTTGTGGTATTTCTGGATCCTTACCAAGGCAGTAAAGGTGTATGCCTTCTCTCAAAGTATGTGGTATTTTTGGTATAAGGCATAGTGACATTGCCTTCTCTCTCACCCTACTCTAATAAGGCTTTTGATATCTGGAGCTCATAGGTGGGAGACAGCTAATATATACTTACAAGACATTTATTGCATAGTCAAACCATGGATCCAGAAGAACAAGTCAATAAGTCAAATCAAGATGTGCATGTGTGGCGAATGAATGGTGATAACAACGGTGAAAGTCTAATTCTACTTATGCTCTTTTGAGGGGATACATACCTTTCTTGCTCTTTTGAAACTTTTTGAGGAGAATGAGATGCTCTATATTTTCTTTTTCTCTTCTCTCAGGTGGGTATCTTGTACCCCTAATTCTACTGTCGGACACTTGTCCATTTTTACCTCTCGTCTCACTTTTTCTTTTCTTCGAGGTTCCGGGCACTTGCCCCTTTTTATTTCCTCGTATCTTTTTGTTAAGAGCACTCATCTCATGAGATAATATAGCAAGTGGTAGTAACCAAGATAACTTGAGCATTTATTTTATAGGGGAAAAACAAAAATGTTTTTGGCTATTCTCTTCCGGATTAGGAGTAGAATATTTTTGGGTGATTCTGGAGATGGAAATGGGTGGATATATGTGGACGCGTACTTCCGGAGTAGAAGCAGCATGTGTGAGTGAACGTGCAAGTGAATCTTGATTTAACCACATGACAAGCTCCTAAGGGTCTACATAGCTTGACCACACTCAATGCTCATAAGCAGTAAAATATAAATGTGTGGCTCAAAGTCTAGCAAGCATGTATATATGGTTGTGGTAGGAATTTAAACTCTCATCATACAGGAACTCATCATGCAACATTTTAAAGATTTTCAAAGATAAAATTCTCCAGAATTCTAGCATCTCTAAGAACAGATAAATAGCAGCTCAACCTTCCCATATCATATCCGTTAACGACTTAGACTTGAGATCAAGTACTCTTCCCACAAGTTCAGGTTTAGAGCAAATCTTAATTAATAATAGTCATGCCTAAACTTGAAAGAGATTTTAATTTTGAGAACTAGTCATGGTAGAGCAACTATTCATCATTTTCCATGTGAGAGCTTATCATGAGGGTTCATAGCAAACTTTATTTATTTATTTATTTAGCAAGCTAAGTAAAGATATATATATATAAGCACAAAATCTTTATTTAGGTTTTTATGATTATGCACCTTTTTATTATTTGAGTAAAATATAAACATGAGTAGAGCACTTAGCTGGATAAATGGGGTTGCTCTCCCCCAAGCTGGGTTTTGACGTAATTCCTTCTGATGTAGCTAGCAGGTGGTGGAGGTGTATTTGAATGTCAGCAGCACCCTGACAGCGATTAGGATGTCCTCCGTAAGCTAGTCTTCTTTGATCCTTGAATTCTGTGAAGCTCAAATAGACAACAAAGCTTTGTGGAACTAGTTAAGTGTTAGCATAAATATCTAGCCTTTATCATGTTGAGCCTCCTCAATAAATGTTACACTCTTTAGTAGGATCATAAATTTATTTTTATAATTTTATTTTTATAGGATAGGAATATATTTATTTTATTTTTATGCCACCACAGCGAATGTACTTATGGGTTTTATGCCACATGTTAAAAATAGTAAGCCCCATGTGAGTATGCTCATGGCTGTGGTGGCATAAAAATAAAATAAATATATTCCTGTCCTATAAAAATAAAATAAATATATCTCTATGTAAACACAACGTGTGGGCCTTTCTTCCGTATTTCCTGATAACCCCCTGCAGAAATAGACAAACACCAAAACTTGTGAAATTCTGTCAGATAAAACCCTAAGTCTAGGTGTTGGTTGCATTTGGATCCTTTTCCATGATTAATTGATGGTTAAATATGAGCATTAAGGACCGTCAACATTCGTCAACTTTGTGGTCGCCGACTTCGACGGGACCTACCATGCAATTCTAGGCCGTCCTTCGCTTACCAAGTTCATGGCAGTTCTGCACTACTCATACCTGGTCCTCAAGATGCTGACCGAGAAGGGCGTCTTAACCGTCAGAGGCAACGTCTACACCGCGTACACTTGCAAAGAGGAAAGCTTCAAGATCACCGAGGCAATTGACCTCTCGATTCGCATGGCAGAAACCGTAGCACAAGCCACGCAAATCCCACCCGACCAGCTCCAAGTACCCGAGCAGGAGACTCCAAGAAAAAGCTCCAAGTCCAAGGAGCACAAGGAAGTACAACTGGTCGACGGCAGTCCAGAGAAGACGGCTCTCATCGGGGCCAATCTGGACGCCAAATAGGAAGACGCGCTCGTCAGGTTTCTAAGGGACAACGTAAGTGTTTTTGCATGAAAACCCGCAGACATGCCCGGCGTCCCATGAAGCCTGATCGAGCACTCCTTAAACGTCTCGAAGACCGCAAGACCTATCAAGCAGAAGCTACGATGGTTCGCTCGTGACAAAAAGGAGGCTATTAGGACAGAAATTACAGGGCTTTTAGCAGCCGGGTTTATTAAAGAAGTGTATCACCCCAATTGGCTCGCCAATCCGGTCCTTGTAAGAAAAAAGAATAATGAATGGAGAATATGCGTTGATTACATTGATCTCAATAAACACTGTCCTAAAGATCCTTTTGGTCTCCCCCGTATAGACGAGGTGGTCGATTCAACGGCCGGATGCGAACTACTCTCTTTTCTCGACTGTTACTCTGGTTACCACCAGATCTCGCTAAAGGAAGACGACCAGATCAAAACTTCCTTCATCACTCCTTTTGGTGTGTATTGCTACACCACCATGTCCTTCGGACTCAAAAAACGCCAGAGCCACCTATCAACGCGCTATTCAACAATGCCTCCATGACGAGATACGTGACGACCTCAACGAGGCTTACGTTGACGACGTTGTCGTCAAAACCAGGGACGCAAGCACCCTGATCGACAACTTAGACCGCACTTTTAAAGCGCTAAATAAATACAAGTGGAAGCTTAAACCCAAAAAATGCATCTTTGGGGTTCCCTCTGATATACTGCTCGGCAACGTCGTCAGTCGTGGTGGCATACGGCCAAACCCCTCAAAAGTCAAGGCGGTGCTCGACATGCGACCCTCCAGAAACATTAAAGACATTCAAAAGCTCACAGGGTGCATGGCTGCTCTCAACCGGTTTATTTCTAGGCTAGGAGAAAAAGGGCTTCCTTTCTTTAAGCTACTAAAGGCATCCGAGAAATTCTCCTACACAGAAGAGGCCAACGTCGCATTCGCCCAGCTCAAAACTTTCCTCACCTCACCACCCGTCCTCACCGCGCCTCAACCCAACGAGGACGTGCTTCTCTATATAGCAGCAACTGATCGGGTCGTCTCTACGGTGCTCGTGGTAGAGCGGGACGAACTAGGCCACGTCTACAAAGTCCAGAGACTAGTATACTTTATAAGTGAAGTCCTAAATGAATCCAAGACCAGGTATCCCCAGATACAAAAGTTAATCTATGCCATCTTAATCACCTCAAGAAAGCTGAAGCACTATTTTGATGGCCATCGGGTTTTAGTTACTACAAGTTTTCCGTTGGGGGACATTTTGCTCAACAAGGACGCCAACGGCAGAATTGTAAAGTGGGCCATGGAATTATGCCCATTTTCTTTAGATTTCCAAAGTCACACAACCGTCAAGTCTCAAGCCCTGGTCGACTTCATCGCGAAATGGACGGATCTCAACGCACCACCCTCTCCAGATGTCTTCGATCACTGGTCAATGTTCTTCGACGGGTCCTTAAACATCAATGGAGCCGGCGCCGGAATACTTTTTATTTCACCAAACAAGGACAAATTACGCTACGTCCTTAGCATCCTATTCCCAGCATCCAACAATGTCGCCGAGTACGAAGCATGCCTGCATGGCATCCTATTGGCCGTCGAACTAGGAGTCAAACGCCTTTACATCTATGACGACTCTGCCCTGGTCATTAACTAGTTAAACAAGGAGTGGGACACAACTCACGAGAAGATGGACCTATACTGCAAAGAAATCCGGAGGTGGGAATCAAATTTTTACGGCATAGAATACATACACGTGGTCTGGGACAAGAATCAAGCAGCAGATGCGCTGTCAAAGATATGATCATCCCAGGCCAAGATTCTGCAAGGTGTTCTTGTTCAGGACATTCACACACCAAGCATCGGAATGGACCTGGTCGACTATCCACCCAATGAGACGCTGCTCGTAGGAAACACCGCTCCGACAACCACTGGCAACGACTGGCGCGCTCCTTTCGTTAAGTACCTCTCGGACGGTTCGGGATTTCAAGACAAAACGGAGAACGAACGTCTTGTCCGACGAGCCAAAAACTATATACTGGTCGATAGTAAACTTATGCGCAAGAACGCAAGCTCAGAAGTCTTGTTGAAATGCATAACTCAAGACGATGGCATCAAGCTGCTAGACGACATACACGCTGGGTCCTGCGGCAATCACGCTGCTTCTAGAACGTTGGTCGGAAAGGCTTTCTGAGTAGGTTTTTACTGGCCGACCGCAGTCGCCGACGTCGAGAAGCTGGTCTGGCATTGCGAAGGGTGCCAGTTCTTCGCCAAGAGGATCCACGTACCTGCTCATGAGAACCAGACCATTCCGTCGTCTTGGTCGTTCGCCTGTTGGGGCCTCGACATGATTGGGCCATTCAAACCAGCTCCCGGCAATTTCAAATTCGTTTTCGTGCTAATTGACAAGTTCTCCAAGTGGATCGAGTACATGCCACTGGTCAAAGCAACTTCCGAGAAGGCTGTAGAATTCTTCAATCAAATCATACACAGATTCGGGATTCCCAATAGCATAATCACCGACCTGGGCACTCAGTTCACCGGCACTACATTCTGGGACCTCTGTGATGACAGAGGCATAGTCATAAAATACGTGTCGGTGGCCCATCCTCGGACCAACGGTCAAGTTGAGCGAGCCAACAGAATGATTATCGATGCACTGAAAAAGAGGCTGTACACGAAAAATGACAGGGTGCCGGGACGGTGGATGAAAGAATTACCAGCAGTGGTCTGGGGTCTCCGAACACAGCCTAGTCGGAACACAGGTGCATCCCCCTATTTTATGGTTTATGGGGCTGAGGCAGTGCTCCCCTCCGACGTAGCCTTTGGATCCCCAAGAGTCGAGCATTTCAACCAGTCTTCAGCAGAACTTGCCAGAGAACTCGAAATCAACTGCACAGAAGAGAGACGTTTGGTTTCTTGCCTTCGAACAGCAAAGTATCTTGAGGCCATAAGACGATACTACAACAAGAACGTCAAAGACCGCTCCTTCGTGGTCGGTGATCTGGTACTCAAATGGAAAACAAGCCAGGAAGGAATACACAAGTTATCTACACCCTAGGAGGGAACTTTTGTGGTCGCCAAAGTTACACACCCTACATCCTATAGACTGGCGTACCTAGATGGAACAAGTGTGCCCAACTCCTGGCACATAGACAAATTACGACGTTTCTATCCCTAAGTTTCAGTATATCTTAGATGTACCTCTCTTTTAATGAATAATAATAAAGTTTGTCTTCTTTGCTATATACTTTTACATATGCAGAATACTCGACAAGTGCGACAATAACTTTCCTTGACAAGCTACTCAAGGGTAGTCAACATGATTCAGCGATACATCACTCAAGCTAATTTATTTACAGCGCTCAAAACCATGGTTCTCAAAATTTGAACTTTACTACAAACTTTATATACAAAGTTTACAATAAACACCCCTCTGGGCGGCCTCTAGTCTATTCCTACAGACTACTCTATGAACCTACTGCTCGGGCTGATCACCCACGTGGGTCTCTCGTCCCGCCGAAGGGGTCAGGGCCACCGGCGCCTGGCTGGTCGAGACCGCAAGCGTCGACCGCCCATCTCCCGCAATCGACGCCCCCGACAACTCCTTGGCCGACCTGTCTGATCCTGGCTGCTCGGAGGGGGGGTGGATGTCCCGCAAAGGTTTATATCGCTGATCACAGTCGACGATAGGTCAAGCAGGCCGACGCGAAGGTCATCCGCCTCCTTCGGACCGACCTCCTTAGGGTACCCCCTTTCCATCCGGGACAGGTCGACTAGAGGGTAGTGGGCGCACACCATGCTGAGGACATGCGCCCCAACAAACTCCCCGGCATCCTTGACGAACTGCTGAAGCTAGCCCCACGTCTGCTGCGCCTTCTCGACTGGGGTCAGCCTCAGTGCGCGGGGCTGGTCCTCGGGAAGCTCGGGGCTGATCACATCCAGCACCGGAGCAACTCCTTTCCAGAGCTTTATGCAATTCATCTTCCAGCAGTCCCGATCCTTGACCAGGTCCTCAACGTGCTTCTTGGCGTTGGCCTTGAGCACTATGACCAATTCCAAGGAAAAAAGAAAGCAAATAGTCAGCAACATGCTATGGAAATATAAAAACTTCATGGTCGAAAAGGACAAAATAGATCCTACCAGCCAGCTCCCGTCTCCTGGTCTTTAGCTCCTCGCCAACCTTGCGCTCGCTTTCCAGCGCACAGGCACGCTCCTGGTCGAGCTGATCTCTCTCCTTTTGGAGACGCTCGATCTCCTCCTCTAGACCTGAAATAATAATTGTTCGTCATCAAAACCGACAACATAGTTAATTGCAACTATTCGGAAATTTGACTTACCCTTCCTTTCATGATCCTTATCGGCTAGTCGCCGAGTCAGGTCCAGCAGACGCTCTTCCTGAGCCGCCTTCTCGGCCACCTCCCTTTCGGCTTCTAGCTGAACGCGGTCCACCTCCGTGGTCAGGGCCTTGTTCTCGGCGACCACGCCCTCAATTTAGTCAAAGCACCTTTTCCGGTACTTCGCCGTTTTCATTGCATCCTGTGGAAATCAAACATACCACACAGTGAAAAAACCATGGTATATATATACATATACTCCAGCAGAGCATAAGACCACTCACCTTAACTTCATTGACGAGCCGCTTGGTAGTGCGCTCCACCCTCTCCGCCTCCTCGGTCTCGGCGATCTCCTCATTGCCGGCCTAGTGGTCCCCACGCTGGCGCCACACATAAATGTGTTGGCGACCATCATGGGGACGTCCCTGGATTTCCTCCACTTCGTCATCGGAGGCCGCCTGAGCCTCCTCGCCCTCCGTGCTACCTCCAGCCATGGTAACGGGTATCATAGGACCCTTACCTCAGCTAGGGGAGCCCTCCTGCGTGGGCGCCTTCACTGAGTGCGGAGTTGGGGCCTTGCCTTCTTCAACTAGAGCAGGAGACGAAGCTCTGTTTTCCTCCTCTGCCGCACTGCTCGAGGGAGGAGTTCCCGCGGTCTCGTCCCCCCTTGTCGGGGTGCTCGCCCTAGCCTCGTCTTGGGGTCGGGTTCTCGTCGCCCACCTCCGTCGCAGCCACAACGGTGGGCTACTCTACGGGCTGCTCTGGGGCAGTTCGCTCTGCGACATTATGATCGGCAGCCGCCGGCTCAGTTGTCTTCGAGCCCGCAATATTGCCAGGATCAATATCCGAGGCAGCTCTACAAGGACAACCCAATTCAAAGTTACTACACCAATATTAAACTCTACGATAAAAGAAACTTTTCTTGCTAGACTTACAGATTAGAACTTCGGTGCACTGCAGTGAAGACCCTCCTCCTTGCTCGCCCCGCCGTCGTCGTGGCCTCTGTCCTCCCTGGCTGTGCTTGCCCGACGTGCGCGGCAGGCGGATCCTAAGCAACCCGAACACCGTCTCCTGGGGCGATGTCGGGATGTCTGCAAGGTCTGCGGACCAAGATTGGGGCCACCTCTTCCTCCCCGTCGTCGTCATCAACAATCCTGACAAGCCGACGATGCTTGGACGCTCGGCTGGTCGACCCTTGACCCATCAAAGGGTCTGTAGCCGACCCTGCTGGAACCGCTTCTGCGGAAGATGGCTCCATAGCCATCGGCCTCTTCCCGATCACTCTGTCATCAGTGGTCGGCGCTGGATGGTTCTGATCTTTGTCGCTGCTGGTGTATTGGTAACACCGAGCAACGTTGTCTGCCGGCGGATCCACCCCAGTAGGATGATCCATGCCGGGTGCCAGTGACACATACATCGTGCACCGGTCAATATCTCCTATCTACGATACAAAGGCGACAAGTCATCAGCCAAAGATTACAGTATTCAATAGCATTACAAATGACACAAGGTATTCATTTACCTTAGGAGCTGGTCGCCCTAGCTTGAAGGCATGCATCCGATCATCGCTTCAAACGAAGCTATTGTCAGCTAGGTTGAATAACTCATTCATCCTCTACTGGATCTCTGGTTTTACCAAGTTGTCCCGGTGCATCCTGGTCGGGTCTTGGCTTCCTGCGTACTCGTACGTCGAGTGCACTCTCCTCTGGCAAGGCATCACTCGTCGGGCGAGGAAATTCCCGACCACCCTTGGTCCATCCAGGTGGGACCAGTAGATCAGACTCATCAACTCTGACACTTGACCAGTGTACTCGGGCCGATTTGTCCCGCTGACCCTCTTCTCGGAAATGTAGCCGACATCAAAGAAAGTGGCGCTGCCCGGCTCCTCCCTAATATAGAACCACCTCTTGTACCACTCGGTGAGGGAGGTATTCCATGGGCAACTGAGGTAATGGTTTTTCATCCCGTCGTGAAGATTGAGGTATACTCCACCTATAATCTTGGAGCCTCCAACCACCCCCTTCTTCCTCA
The DNA here is from genome assembly GCF_000003195.3 of Sorghum bicolor. Taxonomy (NCBI): domain Eukaryota; kingdom Viridiplantae; phylum Streptophyta; class Magnoliopsida; order Poales; family Poaceae; genus Sorghum; species Sorghum bicolor. Next base: position 32,876,715 of record NC_012878.2, read on the forward strand.
AACAAAACAGGTAGCGGAAGAGATCAAAGTGTGGCTCTATCCCGACATAGGCCTCGCACAAATGAATGGAGTTCGGGTGCAGGTTGCAGATCCCGATCTCATAGTAAAGAAGAAGACCTTGAAGGAAAGGATGAACTGGAACCCCAAATCCCCTCTTGAAATAATGTTCAAAGACTACAATCTCACCAGCACGGGGGTCGGGGTAACTCTCCCCTTCCGGTGCTCTCCAGCCGCCGAGCTCCTGATTGTGCAGAAGCCCCATCTCGACGAGGTCGTTGAGGGACCTCGTGTTGCTCTGAGATTTCTTCCACTCCTTGGCCATCATCTTGGCCCTCTTCTCTGCGTCACTCTTCGCCATTTCTTTTTTGCGGAAAGCTTTGAACTCGGACTTAAGGGATTGAGGGTGCTAAGGAAGATGAAGGCTGGATGCTAGTACGCGAGTGCTGGGTAGAGAACAAGGGCGCAACCTTGGGCTCTTTTATAACAATAGCTCCACCTCTAGCACTTCCTGCATTTTGGGGAAGTGAGCGGTCTTTTCGGCGGTTGTGGCGTTTCAGTTTTCAAGAGCTATCGTAGTAAATTTGGTGGCCTTCCTAAATGATTGTTGGTTTCCTTTTCTTGATATGTGCGAAGAGCGGCTGTACAGTTAGCAGGCGCCCCTTTTTATGCAACAGACTGACAAGATGGCAGGACGCTCTGTCACATCGCACATTAATACAGCATACGATTTTTTCAAAAGATAAGTACGATCTTTGGCCAGTCGAACATGACATGCTCGGGGACTGTACCGACCACCGAGCATGCTATGCTCGGGGACTAGTCGACCAGTTCGCCCACTCGACAATCTGGGGACTGTACCGACCACCGAGCATGATATGCTCGGGGACTGGTCGACCAATTCGCCCACTCGACAATCTGGGGACTGTACCGACCACTGAGTATGATATGCTCAGGGACTGGTCGACCAGTTCGCCAATCTGACAATCTGGGGATTATACCAACCACCGAGCATGGTATACTCGGGGATCGGTCGACTAGTCCGACCTTTAGAAAATCTGGGGACTGTACCAATCGTCGAGCATGATGTGCTCGGGGACCGGTTGGCTGGTTCTCTCAGCCGCAAACAAGTGTAACATGCTCTCGGCCTGGAAAATTCAATTGCATAACATCTAATTGGGTAATTTTAACTATTTAGACCTTGCTACAAGCCTCATATTTCGTCTTCCAGCAAGCTCGGGGACTACATCGGTACGATGCATCTAGCGATGCAAGTTAGTATGAGAAATTTTAAGATGATTTTCTTTTTGGACCCTGGCATCACGTGACTACGTCACCTATTAGCAGGCTCGGAGACTAAGTGGGCACACTTCACTTTGCAGTGAATTGTGGTTGCTTTTTGGAAGACTATACTTTTCGGAAAAGTAAAGTGGGCACACTTCATGAGGAAAGAAATATTTTTTGATTAAGAGCACCATGCATTCTTCGAACAACCTGCTTCTTCGATGTTGATCAACTGGTTTTCAAGTTGGTTATAATACCGTTGCAACTGTTTGGGTGACTTTCCTGGTTGTCAAAAATGTCAAGCCTCACTGGTCGAAGAAGCTCAAGATGGTGTGTTACATCACAATATGTAGTGCTCTGGGACTAGCTGTGGGGGTATAAACCCCTATACCCTTACAGCTAGATTTGGGCTAGGAGACTTGGCCCATCGCGAGACAGATTCGGAGCTTGATCCAACTGCTCGGAGTTTCGCGCAAGGAAACAAGACGTGGAGATCAAGCAGGATTCTAGTCGGTTATAATAGGAATTGATATCGTGTTATCTATGGCAATTGTAACCGACTAGGATTAGTTTCCAGATCTGTAATCCTACCCTCTGAACTATATAAAGAGAGGCAAGGGACCCCCCCTAGCATAACTCATCTCAACTCAACACAATTCAATTCAATCCATAGCAATACAATCAGACGCAGGACGTAGGTATTACGCCCACACGACGACCGAACTTGGTTAAAATCCTTGTCTGTGTCATGCGTCACCATCAAGTTTGTAGCTTGCGCATCTGTCTGCCGATAAACTACTACCATGGGTATACCCCAAGGTAGACTGCCGACTAGCTTTCATCGACAGTATAAGAAAGAATAGCGAACTTCTCGTGCACAAGAAAGAATAGCGAGCGCATGAGCTACGGGATAGCAAGGGGAGTCTCTAACACTGGTTACCACGGCTGGATACTGTTGACGGTCCTTAAGTATCAAATTTAATTATCAAATAAATAAAGAAAAGGATCCAAATGAAATCAACATCTAGACTTAGGGTTTTATCTGACAGAATTCTACAAGTTTTGGTGTTTGTCTATTTCTGAAGGGGGTTATCAGGAAATACAGAAGAAAGACCCACACGTCGGGATTACATAGAGATATTAACCTGCCGCGCAATTATCTTACATCTAGAAGACTCCAGAAGCCATGGGAAGAAAGCGGAGGCCGAATGGGGCCAGAGGCAGGGCGCCCGCCCTCCTGCCCTGGGCGCCCGCCCCCTCTCTGAGTCCAATCAGGACTCTATTTCTCGAGAGATCTCCACCGACCTAAAGGATCAAGGATAACCGTTCAATCAATGTCGGTTTGATCCAACGGCCCATATTCACTTGAAGGGACTATAAAACCAGACCCCCTGGCCCCTGGAGGAGGGAGCCTCTCAACCCTAATTCATTATTCCTCAAGGGAGAAGAAGCCTCTGATCAAGATTAGAGCCACCACATCAATTAGACATCTAGATTAGCATAGCTACATAGGATTAGAACTAGAAGGAGTCAATCTTCGATTGGTTTCCGGATCTGTCAAGAGGATTCTTGGTAATTCTCTAATTGTGCTTCTAATTGTTCTTCTAATCATCTTTGCTCTTCAATATTATGAATATGACTTTGTTCTACTTCAATATATTGCTTATGACTTTGCTCTACTTGTTTATATTCAAGATTATATTGTTCTTAGTTTATCATAGTTATGTATTTGGCTTAGTTAGATTAGATCTATATACATGCTTAGGATCGTATAGCGTTTATCTATCGGATCCATGGGTAAATGATAGATATTGTGTAGGTGTGGTGCTTATACCGTATTTATCTGCGATTGTACCCAATATGCCAGATCGTGGGGTAGTTCGTGATAGTGACAGCTTCATTGATTCTTATATAGTCCCCCTCTCGTGTATTGGGCTGGCAGAGCAATATTATTACAGGGGAGTGATTGCTATGTTTCTCATATTCCTTGCTAATATCACTATGCATGGGCGTAGTCTTGTCTCGCAATGATTGCTAAGTATGCTTGCACTAACTATGATAATGCTAGACTATATAGTTGAGAATAACTTAGGGAATATTCTTGTAGTTCGTTCTAATTCCATGCTAATGACTTTCTAGAGTATCTAATTGAGGTGCTTATCATATTTATATGTGGCTGATCAGATTAATTATCCTTGTCACTATTTATTACTTCATATATCTTTTATGTGACACTTACCCCTGTATGAAAGAGTTAGATAAATGTTCTCAATTATACATGCTATGATAGATACTCAATCTCATATTCTATTCTGTAATCAATATTGATGATTGTTAATCCCTTCCCAGTGGTAAAAATATAAATAACGATACCTGAAATACATCCTGGTTAAAATGCTACATCGGTATTAATCTGTGCGCTTGCAGATCCCATTCATTATTTATTTAGAAGAGCAATTGCATATTTCAATACCACGTCTCTCATGTCATGCTGGGGATGGCAACTTGGCTTAAGTGGTGTGAGGGATAGGTTTGGCATTTTTGGCACCGTTACTAGATTTAGAGAACTTAGTCTACTTTTGGTAATGATGTTAAGAATACCCAACAAGCATTTTTGGCGCCGTTGCCAGGGAAGGTTGATTACTAATCAAGAATGGAATAAAGGATTTTGAGTTATCATTCGCATCACTAATATGATTGAGCTTATCTATTGTCTCATACAGTTTTACCCCGATATTTTTCTATTTTATCTTATGCAGGGGAATGTATGAATAGAAGACATCTTCCAGGAAATTTTGTTGACAATCCCGAAGCCTTATTCAAGAAGACAAGAGCCAAGCTTAAGAAGAGATCATCAACACTTCAGCAAGAAGCTTCATCCAATCAAGAAGATCACCGGAACTTGTCTTCAGAGTTCGAAGCCATGGCGAACAAATCAATCCGTGAGTTCTCAGCTCCCACTACGGACAACATCCGCACTGGACCTGCTGCAGAGATCGATGGCAACTTTGAGCTCAAGCCTGGACTTATCAACAAGGTGCAATCCAACCAGTTCTGTGGGAAGGCACACGAAGATGCTAGTGCTCATCTCCAACACTTCCTGGAGATTTGCAAACACATTCACCATATCAGGAGTTTCCAGAGATGCTATACTACTTTGCCTCTTCCTATTCTCAGTGTTAGGGAGAGCGAAGCAGTGGTTCTACGCTACAAAGGAGAAGAATACTACGTGGGCACTCTGCTCAACAAACTTCCTGGCTAAGTTCTTTCCTATGGGCAAGACCAATGCTCTCCGTGGGAAGATTACAAGTTTTCAGCAACAACATGATGAATCTGTTCCAGAAGCATGGGAGCGCTTCCAAGACTACATCCTAGAATATCCCCATCATGGAATGGAGAGTTGTCTACTGATGCAGACGTTTTATCATGGGCTCGGCAACAGTGCCCGAGAGACCATGCATGCTGCAGCTGGAGGAGCATTCTTATCACTCACCATATTACAAGCCACAGCTCTTGTGGAGAAGATGGCGTCCAATCAAGGCTGGAATGAAGAGAGGACCCAGACACGCAAGAAAGGTGGAGGTATGCACCAGCTCAAGGAGGTAGACATGCTGTCTGCAAAGCTAGACCTGCTCATGAAGAAGCTCGATGATAGAGCTGGAGATAAGAAAGAAGTTATGCACATCTACAACTCTCACATGACTTGTGAGGAGTGTGGAGATACTGGACACTCAGGCAACCACTGCCCTGAGATGCATGAGGATGTGAACTACATCAACAACAACAACAACAACTACAACCGTCCTCAACAAAATCAAGGTTGGAATCAACAGAGGCCTAACTACTCACGTAATTATCAAGGTAACAATTCTTACAACAATAATAATAATTTTCCACCTCTGAGAGAGTTAGTGTCTAATCAAGGAAAGCTAATGGATAACCTATCTAAGAAATTGGCATCAAATGATAAAATGCTAGAAAATATAAATAATAGAATGGATAATTTCTCTACTGCCATCAAGAATCAAATTAGCTTTAATAAAATGATTGAATCCCAGTTAAATCAAATAGCTGCTGCTGTTCCTGCTACTAACCCCGGTATACCATCACAACCGGAAGGATTAGAATCTGCAAATCTTGTAGACATGTTTGATACAGGTAATTGGAGTAACCCCGTCACTGAATTCACTACTGACTTTCTGCCGGTCAAGAAAGGCGATCCAGGACGCCCCGTCATCCCGATCTCCATCGGCATGGTGGACGTTCCAGAAGCACTCTGCGACTTTGGCTCCAGCGTCAACATTATACCCAGGGTACTCTATGAAAAATTCTTTACATATCCTTTATTAGAAACAACCATGTGTTTGCAGTTTGCAGATCAGACGATAAGTTTTCCAAAAGGAATATTGAAGAACCTTTGTGTCCGAGTTGGTACCTTGTATGCCCCAGCAGACTTCGTAGTGGTAGAGACCGGTAATGATGAGAGAGCACCTATTATCTTAGGGAGGCCATTCTTGAACACCTCGGGAGCTGTCATCTACGCTAGTGCTGCCAAGATCAGTTTCTACATCAAAGGGAGGAAGGAGACATTTTTCTTCAAGAACAAGACTACACAAATCCCAGATCAATCGAGACGTGAATCACGGAAGAGGACCAACAGGAGGAACAGGAACAAGCAAGTGTGGACCGAGTCAGCGAAGATGGCCACTGCAGTTCATGGAGGCCAAGATCATCAACTTAAGTCACCATTTTTGACCAAGAAGGATGACCCAGGAATGCCAAGCATCTACTGCTCCATAAATGGATACAACTTCTACAAGACGTTTTGCGACACTGGATCGGGCGTCAACATAATGGCAGCAGTCACCTATCAGCTCTTGTTCGGAACCATGCCACTAAGACCAACATACATTCAGCTCCAGATGGCAGATCAGACTTTTCGAGAAGTTAAAGGAACAGTAACTGGTGTCCCAGTCAAAATAGACGATCATTTTGTCTACACAGACTTTCAGGTTATTGACATGGGAGAAGATGAGTATGATCCACCCATCATCCTTGGAAGACCGTTCCTCAGCACCGTTAAAGCAATCATCTACATTGGAACCGGAGAAGTCCATATGCACTTCCCCTCAGAGAAGGTACGCTGTTATTTTATTGACCCTAACTATATCGTTGAAGAATCTAAGCAGGTGAGAAAACGACGCAACTGCAACCAGAGGAGGCAAATCATCAAGGACGGATGGGCAGACTATGAAGGAGAAGTTGTAAGGTCAGAAGACGTACAGTTTAAACAGAATTATCTAGAGGAGACCTAGCACCGAGTCAGGTATGGAAAGAGAAGATAACTATATATGAAGAGGAGGCGCCGCCGGAAGTACCGACTACGCCACCCAACGAATCCCAGGACAATTGAGAAAGAGGAGAGTCCCGTTCGGAGGACTTAAAAACACCGAAAGCCTTGCCAAGAGGTAAACTTGGTAGTTATCATTTCCCTTTCAATTATTTAAAATAATTTACTTAATTAGTTATATTCATGCTATCCTAAAAATAAAATAAAAATGTTAAAAAACAGTAAGCCCCATGTGAGTATACGAGTGGCATAAAACCCATAAGTACATTCACTGTGGTGGCATAAAAATAAAATAAATATTTCTTTTCTACTTTATAAAATGAAAATATAAAAATTGAGAGCAACAATTATTAAGGAGTCTCAACATGATAAAGGCTAGATATTTATGCTAACACTTAATCAGTTCCACAAGCTTTGTTGTCTATTTGAGCTCCACAGAATTTAAGAATCGAGAAGACTAGCAGACGGAGGACATTCTAATCGCTGTCAGAATGCTGCTGACATTCAAATACACCTCTGCCACCTGCTAGCTACATCAAGAGAAATTACGTAAAATTCAGCTTGGGGGAGAGCACCCCCTATTTATCCCGATAAGTATTTCTATCTATCTATCTTTATACTTATAAAATATAATTATGAAAAACCAAATAAAGATTGTATGCTTATATATCTTTTGCTTAGTATGTTTAATAAATACATAAAGTAGCTATGCTAATCTGTATCTTAATAATAAAACTCAAGCATGGATATGATGAATAGTTGCTCTGCCTAATTTGCACATTTTAAGTTCTCTCTCAAGTTTAGATATAACTGTTATAATTTAAAGCTTGCTCTAGACCTAAACTTGTGGGATGAAAACTTGATCTGAAGTCTAAGTTGTTAACGGATATGATATGGGAAGGTTGAGCTGTTGTTTATCTGTTCCTAGAGATGCTAGAATTCTGGAGAATTTTATCTTTGAAAATCTTTCAAATATTGCATGATGAATTCCTGTATGATGAGAGTTTAAATTCCTACCACAGCCATATATACATGCTTGCTAGACTTTGAGCCACACATTTACTATTTACGACTTATGAGCATTGAGTGTGGTCAAGCTGTGTAGACCCTTAGGAGCTTGTCATGTGGTTAAATCAAGATTCACTTGCACGTTCACTCACACATGCTACTTCTACTCCGGAAGTACCATCCACATATATCCACCCATTTCCATCTCCAGAACCACCTAAAAATATTCTACTCCTAATCCGAGAGAGAATAACCAAAAATATTTCTGTTTTTCCCTGTGAAATAAATGCTTAAGTTATCTTGTTACTACCCCTTGCTATATTATCTCAAGAGATGAGTGCTCTAAAAAAAGAGATACGAGGAAATAAAAAGGGGCAAGTGCCCGGAACCTCGAAAGAAAAGAAAAAGTGAGACGAGAGGTAAAAATGGACAAGTGTCCGACAGTAGAATTAGGGGTACAAGATACCCACCTGAGAGAAAAGAAAAAGAAGAGCATCTCATTCTCCTCAAAATTTCAGAAAGCAAGGAAGGTATGTATCCCCTCAAAAGAGCAAAAGTAGAATTAGACTTTCACCATTGTTATCACTATTATCACCATACACCATTCATTCGCCACACATGCACATCTTGATTAAACTTATTGACTTGTTTCTTTGGTTCCATGGTTTGACTATACAATACATGTCTTGTAAGTATGTATACTTTATCTCCCACCTATAAGCTCCAGATATTAAAGCCTTATTAGAGTAGGGTGAGAGAGAAGACAATGTCACTATGCTTTATACCATAAATACCACATATTTTGAGAGAAGGCATATACCATCACTGCCTTGGTAAGGATCCAGAAATACCACAAAAGAGAGATCTGAGAGAATCACACAAGGAATCTCTGAGTTTTATTTGAAAATCTGCAAAAACTCTAGAGCTATATCTGATCAAGAATAAGAGACATGGCACTTGGCTAAACTGTTCTATCTTTTAACTACTCAAGACAGAAGTGACAGTTACAAGTCCCATGGTGAAGGTAAAGTAAGTAGGTTTTAAGTCTTGACAGTTTACTCTAACTTAGAGATGAGATCTTATTTAAAAGCATGTGTACCGTCAATTTTTAAAGATATTGCAACAACTTCTAATCCATCGCTGAGTCTATCCTTGCTCATGGACGAGCAAGAGGTAAGCTTGGGGGAGTTTGTTGACGGTCCTTAAGTATCAAATTTAATTATCAAATAAATAAAGAAAAGGATCCAAATGAAATCAACATCTAGACTTAGGGTTTTATCTGATAGAACTCCACGAGTTTTGGTGTTTGTCTATTTCTGCAGGGGGTTATCAGGAGATACAGAAGAAAGGCCCACACGTCGGGATTACATAGAGATATTAACGTGCCGCGCAATTATCTTACATCTAGAAGACTCCAGAAGGCACGGGAAGAAAGCGGAGGCCGAACGGGGCCAGAGGCAGGGCGCCCGCCCTCCTGCCCTGGGCGCCCGCCCCTCTCTGAGTCCAATCAGGACTCTGTTTCTCGGGAGATCTCCACCGACCTAAAGGATCAAGGATAACCGTTCAATCAATGTCGGTTTGATCCAACGACCCATATTCACTTGAAGGGACTATAAAACCAGACCCCCTGGCCCCTGGAGGAGGGAGCCTCTCAACCCTAATTCATTATTCCTCAAGGGAGAAGAAGCCTCTGATCAAGATTAGAGCCACCACATCAATTAGACATCTAGATTAGCATAGCGACATAGGATTAGAACTAGAAGGAGTCAATCTTCGATTGGTTTCCGGATCTATCAAGAGGATTCTTGGTAATTCTCTAATTGTGCTTCTAATTGTGCTTCTAATCATCTTTGTTCTTCAATATTATGAATATGACTTTGTTCTACTTCAATATATTGCTTATGACTTTGCTCTACTTGTTTATATTCAAGATTATATTGTTCTTAGTTTATCATAGTTATGTACTTGGCTTAGTTAGATTAGATCTATATACATGCTTAGGATCGTATAGCGTTTATCTATCGGATCCATGGGTAAATGATAGATATTGTGTAGGCGTGGTGCTTATACCGTATTTATCTGCGATTGTACCCAATATGCCAGATCGTGGGGTAGTTCGTGATAGTGACAGCTTCATTGATTCTTATATAGTCCCCCTCTCGTGTATTGGGCTGGCAGAGCAATATTATTACAGGGGAGTGATTGCTATGTTTCTCATATTCCTTGCTAATATCACTATGCATGGGCGTAGTCTTGTCTCGCAATGATTGCTAAGTATGCTTGCACTAACTATGATAATGCTAGACTATATAGTTGAGAATAACTTAGGGAATATTCTTGTAGTTCGTTCTAATTCCATGCTAATGACTTTCTAGAGTATCTAATTGAGGTGCTTATCATATTTATATGTGGCTGATCAGATTAATTATCTTTGTCACTATTTATTACTTCATATATCTTTTATGTGACACTTACCCCTGTATGTAAGAGTTAGATAAATGTTCTCAATTATACATGCAATGATAGATACTCAATCTCATATTCTATTCTATAATCAATATTGATGATTGTTAATCCCTTCCAAGTGGTAAAAATATAAATAACGATACCTGGAATACTTCCTGGTTAAAATGCTACATCGGTATTAATCGGTGCGCTTGCAGATCCCATTCATTATTTATTTAGAAGAGCAATTGCATATTTCAATACCGCGTCTCTCATGTCATGCTGGGGATGACAACTTGGCTTAAGTGATGTGAGGGATTGGTTTGGCATTTTTGGCACCATTACTAGATTTAGAGAACTTAGTCTACTTTTGGTAACGATGTTAAGAATACCCAACAGATACCTCCTGGGTTGGCCTGACCATGAGGAAGGGCTCGCGGCGGGTGGGGTGGCTGGATTTGGAGAAGAAGAGGGACTCCGGGTGACTGGAGAGGTGAGAAAACTCTCCTAGGCGTGCGTTGGGTTCGCAAGGGGGTGGCAGAGATGAGGGTGGATTCAATTTGGCCGGAGAGGGAGCGAGTGGGGTGTATTTCGCAAGGGATGGTCGTCGGCGTTCTCTTACTTTGGGACGGTGAAAAATGCGACGCCGTCCACGCTGGTGCTCAAGGGAGGAGGGAAACGAGTCCTGGGCGTCCACATAGCTTGGTGACGCAGGTAGGTAAGCAGTTGCGTGCTCGCACGTGTGCACGCAGTGGCGTTCGCAGCTGCGGACGGTGGCAGGGGCGCTCGTGACCCATCGGATCATTGTAGCCAAGCCTATCCTCCCCCTTTCTGTCCTTTTGCAAAATACTCCCAAAATTTGAACAGAAGTCAAATTTCTGCCAAAACAAAAGTTGTTCAGAATTTTGGATGCTACAAAACATCTTTAAGGGTCCAGTGCTGATTTTGAGTGGAAGGGCACGAGTTTGAGGAAAACAGTTTGAAATTCAAAATTCTATTTGGGGGGGGGAGATTTCAATTTGAATTGGGACAGAATAGAAATTCCAAAATTACTTTTGATTTTTCTTAATAACTTGAAAAATTCCCGAAATAAAAGTTGTTCATTTTGATAAGCTCTACAACTTTCATTTTGATCACTTTTAAAGATTCCAAATAGATTTTGAATTAGGAATTCAAATTGGAAAAGGGAACAATTTCTGGAAAATCTGTATTTTCAAAATTACTTTGAATTTTGTATTGAAACTTCAAAAACTCAAAACACCAAAGTTGTACATCTTGTCAAGATCTACACTTTTCTTTTGAACTCATCCCCAAATTTTGCTTAGTTTTTAAGTTGCACAAAAGGCGGTAAAAACTAGGGTTTTAAAATTAGGGTTTTCTCCCACCTTTCCTCGGAACCCTCCAACACTAAGGATAATGCAGTCACACAAGCATCATTTCACAACATAAGCACACTTTAGTTCCCTAAGCACAAGCAACCAAATTAAACTTGTTTTAAGTTGATGCATCAGGATGTGCTCAACAAATATGCTATGTAATGCTTATGATGACATGATCCAGTTTTAGTGTCCATAACATCAGAGATGTTACAGCCCTTCCCCCTTAAAGAAATCTCGTCCCAAGATTTAAAGCCTTAGGGTAAGTAATGGAAAAGGAAATGTGTCAAGCTAATTTATCATTAGCTTTTTCATAAGACAAGCGGTTGGGGAAGAACATCTCATTATAAACATATACGTACATTAGGTACATGCCTTCAGTCACACCTTTAACCACCGTAGAGTACACTCCTTTTTATTAGCTATTATTTTAAAGAGAAGTGTGAAAATTAGGAAAATTCTCCATTAGATAGTCTTTGGATTCCCATGTGGCTTCTTCCCCAGAGTGCTAACTCCATTGCACCTTGTACCACTTGGTAGTTGTTTTTCAGGTAACTCTAACTTTTTGGTCCAGTACTTGGATGGGATATTCTGCATAAGTCAGATCCGATTCAAGTTCCACATCTTCAAAATCTTGGACCCGGTCCGGTACTCGAAGATACTTTTTTAATTGGGATACATGAAACACATTGTGTACCCCGGATAATCATTCGGGCAATATAAGGCGGTAAGCTACCTGACCACACCGGTCGATGATTGGAAATGGACCAATGTAGCGAGGTGCTAACTTGCCTTTAACCCCAAAATGATTTACTCCTATCATTGGGGATACCTTTAAATACACATGGTCACCCTTAGTAAGTCTTAAGGGTCGACGTTGTTGGCATTTCTTAGCGTCACTACTAAAGATAAACTATAAATCCATCCTTAGCAACGGCACCAGAAATGTCGGGATTGACATTCCTAACCACCATTACGTTAGAAAGGTAACTCTCGGTCCGTACGACTCCGACGTAAGTAATGCAATCTGGTACTGATGATTAGAACTGCCAGATCGGCCTTCCTAACCATCCTTACTTGCGATATGCAATACTGTAGCGCGGCACCGTTGGGGCGTACACAAGGATTACAATCTTAAGTAACGGTACTTAGGTACACCAATCGATAGTTCAATAAGGATAAATCCGCAAGCGCACGGAACTATCATTGTAGCATTTCAACCCGTGAGTGGGTATCGTTATTTATAATTCCCGTAGGAAGGCAGGACGAATGCATCTAGCTTTGGTATAAACATGATTACTTTTTGAATGCATAGGTAAACATAGCATAGACAGGGGTAAATCATAGTTTAAGGATAGTGGACACACATTTGAGCCAACCTCAAGGATAAAAGATAAAATAAAGAAAAGAATATATCTAACTGAGCAGGCATTGGTCGTATATAGCTATGCAAAGAACTGTTAGTAAACATCTAACTAGCATGTCTAGCATCAGAACCAAGTCTGGGATGACAGGGAGATCTCTGCAGCTGGACATCCCAACCGATAGAGACTTTACAGAACTCCTACCGGAATACCTGATCGTGGGGGATTACAAAGGATGGACAGGGCTGTCACTACCCTGCCACATACCCCTTTGCCCGAAAGATACAAGAGCATTGTGTGTGGCCTAAAGGGTAGTAGCAATAGATTGGGTTAGTCAGATTCACGCTTTCTCCTAGTGGGTTAGTCAGATGCACGCTTTCTCCCAGTGGTAAAAATATAAATAGATTTGGTTCGGTGTTTTGGTGGGCTTTTCCGTTTTATCTTGATTTGCGCCTTTTCTGAATACGCTTTCTCGTGTCTTTTGCACCTTTCCATGTGTGATTCCTAAAATTGACGTTCACAACAAAACTTGTGGAAAGGTTAGTTAAAAGCCCTACCATCTATTTATATTTTAATTATTAAAATGATGTTTATAATTATAGGATAAGGGGAACCAACAACTCCCCCACACTTGGTCCTTTGCTCGTCCTCGAGTGAAGGCACTAAGGACCAAATGGGTTCATCTTCCTTGTCAAAAGAGTCTGCATACAGGTTATTCCAAGCTTCACCTGGATTTATGAACTTCAAAGTGTCTACCAAGCTATCTTGGGTAATTGAAACATGGAACAGCCTGGATTCAAATCCTCTTACACAGTCCCTGCGTAGAAACTTGGGGTTTTGCATGATTTTGAAAAAGAAAGATAGCATATGTTTCTTTGAATGATGCTCTCAAGTCGCTCATATATGTGAGTGGTTCCTTACCAAGGCATAGAGGGTTGATGCCTTCTTTTTGATCATCCTACCTCTAAAAGGCTTATCTAGAGTTTTGGGTAGGTATGACAGTAGTGGAACTTACTTACCCTGCATATGTTGTCGAGTCAAACCCAGGACCATACCGGAGGGAGTGCGTCATACCCTTAGATCACAATGTGCAAGTGTGTGGAATTTTTGGTGGAAACCTATCACTACTTTATTTTTTTGGGGCACTCCTTGCATCATGACTCTCTTTTGAATGTGACAGAAAACTTTGAAGGACATGGGCTATAATATAACAATATTTTTTTTGAATGGGTATGAATCTTTTCCTGTTTGCCTTTGCCTTTTTCTCATCTCTATATTTTTTTACTATAGCCCATTCCTCTGCTTCTGGCAAAAATGAAAGAGAGCTTTATTATAACAAATGCAAGGAATGTAACTGAATGCGCAATTCTCAAGGTGAGATATTGACATTTTTGTTTGGTGGATATATGGGCGCAACTCTCAATGTAAGAGTTGGCGTATTTTTGGGTGGATGGAAAAAACATGTTGTGCACGACTTCTCAGTGTGAGAGTCGGCTTTATTTGGTTGGTGCAAGTGAATTCTCATCTTGGAGGCATGAAATATCTCTCGAAAGCGGTCCAAAAATTTGACCAAACTCAACACAGAGTAAGCAGCATATGTAGAAGGTTTCATCATGAAGAGTAAATATTTGGCCATGGTAGGAATAAAGCTTGATCATTCAAGAAACGTGCCATTGAATTTTGTTTTTTTTTGTAAAAGGAATCCCAAGTACTTTGCAAGAACTAGCAAGCATCATGTCATCTTACTATATCACATACGTCAATTACTTAGATAAAATGGGGTCCCTATAAACGATGTTCATAAACCTTTAGGGATATTAGCTAAGAATAAAAAGTATACAAAAACTTATTTGAACATAGGAGACATGTTTGATGGAGTATGAAGGGTACATCATTTAAACTTTTTCTTCCTTCCACCACACTTGTTTTCTTTCCTGTCTTGGTTAGTCACGAAAATATATCGAGAAAACAAGTGCACAAGATAAACAAAGATTTTATTTATTTATTTATTGATAAGCAAGGGTACAGTTGTACAAACCAGCGTTGAAGATGAAGGCCTTGATGGAAGTCATTTATCTTGTCCTTCTGCGTGATGAGCTCGATGTTTGTGAAACGTGTTGGGGAGATCTCAAGTTTGTTTTGAGTTATGCTTGAGAGATCTACCCCACACTTACTTTTGTACCTGTTTTAAGTATAACAAAGAAAACAAAACAAAACGCTACAACAGGCAAGAGACTTATTGGTTAAAAGGTCAAGGAAACAAAAATTAAAAAATCTATATTTTTTTGAAACTAGCTCAACCAACCTTTAGAGTTTAAACAAGGCTTAGGATAAATGAAGCAATGGAAACAAAGCCAAGATTTATCTCAAGATCAGATTACTACCATTGTTTATGAAAACACTCAAATTTAATTAATCAAATTTCAACACCATGTCAAAACTTAATTAAAGAAGGCAATTTCAACCTAAGCACCTGCTTAATTTGAAAAGGCCTATGAATGTACTACATGAGTGCTCAAGTAGGTACACCCAAACTTAGAGTAAAAGTCATAAACAGGGAAGCGAGAATTTGAATGATCATGTAGGGACAAATATGAGCTAAAGTGTTGGTGAACATTTATTACCTTTTACATACGTGAGTGCTCTTACTGGCAGCATAGGTGGATTTCTTTGAAGATGCTGTACCGGTGGCGTGGTTGTGCCTGCTCCCACTCACGTGAACCATCAGGTCGGATCGATCACACACAACTAGTGTATGTGGACCTTCGGCCTTATTGGTAGCAACAAGGTGTATAGGAGTAAACTCCTTTTTTTTAATATATATATATATTTTTCGACGCATCTCTTTTTTTCTCTCTTTTTTTTAACTTCGATGCATCTCTTTTTTTCCCTTTTTTTTAACTTTGATGCATCTCTTTTTTAGCAAGGCAACATCGACTATCATTCATTGTCATGAATGACCCTTGGTGCGAGTGGGAGTTGGGAGTCTCACCGTCTTCCCCCACACTTGAACTTTTGTAATAAAGTCAAGTGGATTGGGTCAGGGTCTCCTTGTGAGTGTGTCCCACTCCTCAAGAGCAACATGGTTTGTTGTTGATGTTGCTACATGTTCTCAAGTTGTGTATGACAATTCTTGATCTTAACCTGAAAGAGTTAGTAACAAGAATACCCAAAGATGCATACTAACTTGATAACATGTCCTTGCATTTATTGAAAAGGAAAGTTATTATTATTTTTTAACATTTATTTTATTATCATTTTTTAGATAACTACCGATGACCTTCGGCAAGGGCTTGACATTTATAGTCTATTGGCAGGACTTCCTCCTCTTCATTGCTCTACAGCTGCATGAACAAACTTGGGAGAAACCTTGGGTTGCCCCAAGATATTTCCCGTATTGTTGACAGGAAATGAAATAGCAATTTGAGCAACTAGGTTTTTATCATTTTATTGAAACTCAGCCGACGTTCAACAAAATAAGACAGAGTTTCATGCTTAGCATTTATAGATTCAAACATTCTATCATTGAAGGAAAGTTTTTAGCAAGATATGCATTAAACTTAGGTTGCTCTAAAACGAAGCTTCTCAAGGAAAGATGACTGAAATCGTAATTCGTATTGAAGTTGGAAGAATTACCTTGTGGGTGGTTATGATTGTTCCACCCATTATTACCTAGTTGCTGATGTTTGGCAAAACCCGTTGTTGATGTAGGATGTTTCTTCCTAGGTTTCGGGACAGTTGTTCCCCAAATGGCCAACATCTCCACAGACTTCACACTTCATGTGTGAGCCCATGGTTTGGATGGTGCCTTTGGTGAGCTTGGTGGCATGGTCGTCCAACCTCTTTATTCAGAGGTCTACTTTTGTAGCAAGCAATCCCGTCTCCTTCATGGAATACATGTTGTCTTGTGTTTCTCTTCCTTTTCCCCAACATTGGTTTGCCACAATCTTTTTGATGAGTGTGGTGGCATTCTCGATGGTGAGGGAGAGGAATGCCCCTCCAACTGTGGCGTTAAGGTGCTCCATTGATATGGTTGTCAGGCCCTCATAAAAGTTCTGGAGCACAAGCCAATCTTCCATTCCATGGTGCGGACAGGCTCGGACAAGGTCCTGCAGCCTTTCCCATGCTTCAGGGATGGACTCGAGTGATGTTTGCTGGAAGTTGGATATCTCCCTCCTTAGAGCACTAGTTTTGCTTAAGGGGAAGAACTTGACGAGGAACGTTGTGGAACATTTGTCCCATGTGTTGACAGCTTCTTTGCTCTTCTAGAACCACTTGTTGATGGTTCTTAAGTATCAATTTTAATTATCAAATAAACAAGAGAAAGGACCAATATGCAAACAACACCTAGAATTAGGGTTTGATCTGACAGAATTCCACGAGTTTTGTTATTTATCTGTTTCTGCAGGGGGTTATCAGGAAATAAGGAAGAAAGGCCCACATGTCGGGATTTTATAGAGATATCAACGCACCGCGCAATTTTCTACCATCTAGAAGACTCCAGAAGCCACGAGAACGAAGCGGAGGCCGAACGGGGCCTGGCCCAGGGCGCCCGCCCCCCTCTGGACTCCAATCAGAACTCTTTTCGTGGATCAAGCTCCACCGACCTAAAGGATCAAGGATAACCGTTCAATCAATGTCGGTTTGATCCGACGGCTCACGTTCACTTGAGGGGACTATAAAACCAGACCCCCTGGCCCCTGGAGGAGACAAGTTCATCATAGAGTTGAGAGGAGCCCTCGAAGGAATACCTCTC
Source organism: Sorghum bicolor (assembly GCF_000003195.3). Lineage (NCBI taxonomy): Eukaryota > Viridiplantae > Streptophyta > Magnoliopsida > Poales > Poaceae > Sorghum > Sorghum bicolor. The sequence continues at coordinate 32,894,295 of NC_012878.2, forward strand.
CTCTAAATAGACTTAGGGCTTAGCAACCAATGTGAGTAGAATTAGATCTTCTAGTTTCTACTAGATTGAGAGAGATAGAGTGGAGGTGCAGATCAGAGGAAGCCTGGCCTGTCGGTGTCTACTCCGAGGTTGTACCTACAGGATCAAGTTCTCCTAACCCGAGGCTTGCTCCTAGGATTCTTCAGTATTTCAACTTCTAAATTCTAGTAAGTTCTTGTTTTATTGTTCTTTGTTATATGAGTTTACTTTAATCTCTTCGCGTAGAGTTTAGAGTAATCATCTATAGCATAGACGTGGTGTTTGGGCTAGGATACTCATAGATATTCACTGACTAGCTAGACCGTGGTAGTAGCGAGGAACGTGACATTTCCGAGTTACCTTTGCAAACCATATCTCGTTATCAAGAAGGATATGGTTTATAGGTGCGGGTTGAACATCCTCTGTGGTGTCTAGATTCCGTAAGCTTCCCCAATAGAACAGTAGATCATCCTTACCAAGGTTAGAAAGAGATTACAGTTGTAGTCTTCTCTATTTATCACTCACATCAATTCCTTATTGCGTTCCCAAATATCAACAAGCATTTCTAGCGTCGTTGCCGGGGAGAAAGACGGTTTGCTGAGATAACCTTGAGTCTTTCTACTAGCTTGTATCTATACTTTTACCTTTTCTTATCTTTTATATTCTTTATTTTCTTTATTCTTACCTTATGGAAAACCAAGATTCTAAATCAATCCATGAATCTGCAATCCCTTTAGTAACTGACCTTTTACCATGGGAGTCATCACAGCCTATCCAAACATCCCAGTATAGATTAAGTTCCAGGTTGATTGCCATGATTCAAAACCTATCCTTTTCAGGAAAGGAAGACGAAAACCCTTACCTTCATTTTAGAGATTTTGAGCAAACATGTGACTGTCTTCGCAATGAAGGCATTTCTGATAAAACTTTACGTTGGAAGCTTTTTCCTTTTTCTTTAAGGGGAGAAGCTAGACAATGGTACAGTCAGAAGGTAAGTCAACAACGAGGTGAATGGGGAGTTTTACGAGCCAACTTTTGTCTAGATTTCTATTCCCTCGACCGTATCGGCGACCTTAGACTCGAAGTCATATCTTTTAAACAAAAAGATAATGAAACTTTGGGAAAATCCTAGAAATGTTTTTCTGATCTTTTAGAATCTGGTCCAAACCTTAATCTTGAAGACTCTATTCTTTTATTTCACTTTTTTCGAGGTCTTCAGAAAGATCATAAACAAATGCTACATACAATGTCTAGAGGTTCTTTCTTTCACATCCCTACTGATGATGCTAGAGTGATCTTAGATATAATCCTAGAAGCTGAGATGGATAATACCCTTCATAATGAAACCCACGAAGCCGAAGTAGACACTCTGCCAAATTCTCCATCTACTTTAGCTATCCCAAGTTCTGAGCCACAAAAGGAAGAAATTCCACCACCTGACTTCATGCTGGATATAGAATCTGATCTTTTTGCCGATTTTGGAAACATTTCAAACTACCATTCTATAGACAGAGCCCAAAACGGCCATTTTAGCATTTGTTTGCCAACTGAATATCAATTGAGAGAGCTTATCGCAGTCATGAGTAGCGAATGGTTGGAGGAATCAGAGCTTTCCTCTGATGTGATCCGTTTGGACACACCCTCTATAACTATACGTTGTGCTTATGATTCTAATCGATTTGATGCTCTCTATAATCCTATTGTGGGGATCAACATCATGTCTGAATCTTTTGCACTGAAATTATTTAAAAATTTGGTTTTAACCCCCACAACAAAAGTCATAAAGGAATCTTCGGGACGATTAGTCCCCAGTCTTGGAATTATTAATGTCCTACCTCTTACGGTAGAAGGCTCCATGGTTCATTTGAACTTCTATATCTTCGATACGTGGGACTTCGACCTATTGATAGGACAACCTTTTAGGAGACTCCTTTATGAAGGTCATACTGGAAAGATGCACATTTCTTTTGGGAAAACTTTTAAATTTCCAATAACAATTTCACACTCCTTAAATAATAAGGCCGAGTCATATCTTTTACCTGATCCTATGGAGGAAGTAAAGGCTGCATCTCTAGAGCTTTTAGATGAACCAGACTTAGAAGACGAAACTCCTTTCTTCACAGAAGAAGAGGCCGAACCTTCTGAACCTGAACCCTTAGATGAGTTTGCAGAAACGCCTAGACCTCCCATAGAGCTTAAAACTTTACCACCCGGTCTTATCTATGCTTTCCTAAACAATAATCCAGAGTTTCCTGTGATCATTAGTGATAAACTCACTCAGGAGCAAACTCTGCGATTAATGACCATTCTTGAGAAACATCACTCAGTTTTTGGCTACTCACTCCAAGATCTTACAGGAATCAGTCCTATGATTTGTACCCATCGTATTCTAAAAGATCCTTCTATTTCACCTTCTCGAGAACCTCAACGTAGACTTAACAACACTATGAGAGAGGTAGTTAAAAAGGAAGTTATAAAGTTGCTGCACGCAGGGATTATATATCCTGTGCCGCATAGTGAGTGGGTAAGCCCAGTTCAAATTGTGCCTAAAAAGGGAGGCATGACTGTCATTATGAATGAAAAGAACGAGCTAATTCCGCAACGCACCGTCACAGGATGGCGGATGTGCATAGACTATAGAAAACTAAACAAAGCCACAAGAAAGGATCATTTTCCTTTACCTTTCATAGATGAGATGCTAGAGCGATTAGCGAACCATTCATTCTTCTGTTTTTTAGATGGATATTCAGGGTATCACCAAATCCCGATGATCAAAGCAAAACCACTTTTACATGCCCATATGGAACTTATGCTTACCGTAGAATGTCTTTTTGGTTATGTAATGCACCAGCTTGTTTTCAAAGATGCATGATGTCTATATTTTCTGATATGATTGAAGAGATTATGGAAGTTTTCATGGATGATTTCTCTGTTTATGGAAAATCTTTTGATAGTTGTTTTGAAAATTTAGACAAGGTTTTACAAAGATGTGAAGAAAAGCACTTAGTCCTTAATTGGGAAAAATGTCATTTTATGGTTAGGGAAGGAATAGTGCTGGGACACCTAGTATCTGAAAGAGGTATTGAGGTAGACAAAGCTAAAATTGAAGTAATTGAACAACTACCTCCACCTGTGAATATAAAAGGAATTCGAAGCTTTCTTGGCCATGCCGGTTTTTATCGCAGATTCATAAAAGATTTTTCATTCATTGCTAGACCACTTACTCTTTTGCTAGCCAAGGATGCTCGTTTCAAATTTGATGATGCATGTCTAACATCTTTCAATTTATTAAAGAAAGCACTCATCTCTGCACCAATCATTCAACCCCCTGATTGGTCGTTGCCTTTTGAAATTATGTGTGATGCTAGTGATTATGTTGTGGGGGTAGTTTTGGGACAAACTAAAAATAAGAAGCATCATGCAATTACTTATGCCCGTAAAACTTTGACAGGAGCTCAACTTAATTATGCAACCACTGAAAAAGAGCTTCTGGCTGTTGTCTTTGCCATTGATAAATTTAGATCTTTTTTAGTTGGAGCTAAAATAATTGTTTACACTGATCATGCTGCACTAAAATATTTGCTCACTAAAAAAGATGCTAAACCTCACCTGATTAGATGGATCTTATTACTTCAAGAATTTGACTTAGAAATAAAAGATAAAAAGGGAGTAGAAAATTCTGTTGCTGATCACTTGTCTAGAATGTATTTTAAGAATCCACAGGAAACCCCCATCGATGATTCACTCCGGGACGACATGCTCTACGGGATTAACAGGTCTGACCCCTGGTATGTAGATATTATTAATTTTATGGTTTTAGGGTATGTACCACCAGGAGCAAACAAGAAGAAGCTTATTCAAGAAAGTCGTTCACATATATGGGATGAGCCATACCTCTTCCGAGTATGCTCTGATGGCTTACTTAGGAGATGTGTGACCATTGAGGAAGGATGGAAGATCATCGACACATGTCATTCATCACCATATGGAGGTCACTATGGAGCATTCCGTACACATTTAAAGATCTGGCAGTGTGGATTCTACTGGCCTACAATGTATGAAGACACGAAGCAATATATCAGAAGATGTGGGCCATGTCAAAGGCACGGAAACATAAACACAAGAGATGCCATGCCACTCACCAACAACCTTCAGATTGAGCTCTTTGATGTCTGGAGAATAGACTACATGGGTCCATTTCCCCCATCAAAGAAGTGTGAGTACATCTTGGTGGCAGTTGACTACGTCTCCAAGTGGGTAGAGGCATTACCTTGCAAGCATGCCGACAACATCAGTTCAAAGAGGATGTTTGAAGAATTATATTTCCAAGATTTGGAGTTTCCAGAGTAGTGATAAGTGATGGAGGAGCTCACTTCATCGACAAACGCTTCAAGCAATATCTATCAAAACATGGAATCCGTCACAACGTCGCTACCCCCTATCATCCTCACACAAGTGGCCAAGTAGAGACTTCCAACAAGCATATCAAGAATATTCTTCAGAAGACAGAGAATGAAATGGGAATGGCATGAAAAGACAAGTTACCTAATGCACTCTGGGCGTACCAGACAGCATACAAGACCCCAATTGGAATGTCTCCATACCAATTGGTGTACGGGAAGACTTGCCACCTACCTGTTGAACTAGAATTCAAAGCACACTGGGCCATAAGGAGATGGAATATGGACCTAGATGTTGCTGGAGATCATAGAAGAATGCAACTATCAGAATGTAACACCCTAAAAATTGCTTCTTTTTAAATAGTTGAATTTGATTTTTATAGTCAATTTTGTGAGCATTAAAATATAGGAAAAAAATAATAATAATTTTTGGGGAGTTAAAATTTAATATAAGGTTAGAAACTTATTTTGATGCAAACATGCTGGTGCATTTTATTGTGATGATTTTTTTAAAAATAAAGTGTCAAATTGCTCAAAAATTCAATTGGAAAATGTATTTGGAAAATTTTATTGGAAAAAGAAAATGGCAAAAACTTTTCTTCCTCTCTCACCCACCCTCGGCCTTTCGGCCCAACTCCTCCCCCGCGCCCCCTTCTCTTCCTGGGCCGAGGCCCAGCCAGCCCGCCAGCGCGTTTTCCCCCTACACCTCTCTCTCTGCGGCTGACGGGCGGGGCCCTTCGGTCAGGTCCTTCCTCTTCCTCAGGCAACCGCCCATGCGGTTTGGCCGTGCGCCCGCTCCCCACCTTCTTCCCCTCGCCCCGCGCCTCGTTTTCTTTTGAACGACATCTGCCAGAGCTGCGACCCCATCTCTCATTTGTAGCTATATGTGAGGTTTGTCTTCTAAAACTCACATATGGTGCATATCTGATTTTGTCCTTAAAATCGGGTGTTACAAAGTGGTATCAAAGCAATGCTGACTGTAGGACGCAAGCCTAGTTAGAACCGGACGTTTTAGAATGCTTCTATCTCTGATTACTTCTTGCTTTCACCTTAACCTTGATAATTGCTAACAAAAAAATTATGCTTACCTCTGCCCTATTCTATTATAAAACTTTGTCTCTATTATAAATCCAGCCTCCTTGTCTATTTAGATGGCTCATAATGAAGAGACCTTTGGCATGAATGGACAAAAGGACCTCGCTTCGCCACCCATAAAAGCATTTAACAAAGAGAAGCTTCTAGCCATGCAAAAGCAAGTAGTGGAAGGAATGACTCGTAATGGGAACTCTCAGCAGTGCATCTCAGGACCAGTGAAGAGACAAGTAGCAGTAGCTTGGAAAAATATGAGAACCCATGGAGGTGTTGGTAGTAGTACATCGGGATATCAAGATCAATGCCATTGTTGTAGGCATTATGGTCTTCCTTGTCGTCAGAATAGGTCATCTAAAAAGGAAGTTAAGGTAACATCAAATGGTGTGACTAATGAGGATAAGAAGAGGAAGGCAAAATCACTAGAGCTAGCATTGGGAAGTGAACAACATTCAAATCCTATGTTGTCACATTTAGCTTTGAACTCTGGCCATGAAAATCCAAACCTTGGAGATGAAGAAACTTCTCAAGCTAACCCCACTAATCATGAGGTATGCATAGATGGATGGACCATCACTTATAAAGAGTATCAACCTCGAAGGATCAACCAAGTTAGGAAGAAAGCTAGCCAACCAGAGACAAACCTTCAGAGTCAGCGAGCTGATAACACAATGAGCAATACCTCAGTGGAAAAAGATATCACGAAGGAGCCAGCTAAGAAAAGTGTTATCACTACCGACAGGAAGGACACTATGTAAACTCTTATCTACAGAGGAATCAATAGATGCATCATGAAAGTAGCCACACTGAGTTTAAGATATAGGAATTTGTGCCCTTGTGTAATAAAAAAACGCTAGCAGCGAAAATCGAGTTTGTGTGCCTTGTGAACCTTTACTGCTTGGTTGAATTGTCTTTATGTTTATGTTTGATTTGGATATTTGTAATGAGTGTAATGATCTTGTGAGTTTCTTCACAATTTCATTTAGTTTATATGTCTAACGCATAAGGATTAATAACATAAATAGTTGGGTTTGGGCTTTTCTCTTGTTATCTTATCCTGCCTTTCTAGAGTATCTCTTCTTTATCAGTTCATAACTTTGATCTGGGATGACCGAAAATCATGAGAAAATTCTGGATGATATTATACTTCAAGATCTTTCTCTGACCTCAAGAATCACCCCCATAGCTATTATGGTATTGGAGTTATGAAAATCACAAGTTGATTCAGTGGTGCTGTCAAGAATCTGACCAGTTTCGGTTGCTTACTGTTGGGACAAATACAATTATAGATTTTGGAAAGGTGTTCTACAGCAAAGTTTTAGATAAGTTATCAAGCTTTCTAACGGTATAAGCTATAACCCTATTGGATTAACAGAACAAGAGTTATGTCCATTTTACTGCGCTGGTGATTTTCTTAACGCGAGGAAATTTTAGGATATTTATTTCTTCCTTGCACATAAGTTCCTTGGGATGTCAAAAGGTCTCAATGCAAAATAACTTGTCAAGAAAAAGTGCAAGCTACCTTCCTTGTGACTCCTAGTCGACCTTTCTTAAGGGGGGTAGTACCTTGATATCACGGGTTGATGCATTTTCAACTTATCCTGATGTGAGAGTTGTCTCTTGAGATATTCTATGGATATGATCATCTCTCCTTCTCGTGTTATTGATGTTGGTCACTTGATGACAGGGAGTGTAGTATCTCATGGATCAGGAGCCCTATATGATGCCTCTTACTGATACGTGGGAAGAGAATGATGATCCAACCTTTGAAGAATGTTATGAGTATGATGAAACTGAGTGTTATCAAAATAATGATACTCAAGAGCAAGTTGGAAGTGAATCAAATCAGAATCCACAACGGCGAAAGAGAAAAAGGAAAAGCCGTAAGAAGCCTGCTCATGGAAGTAGGGTGCTACGAGACTATATCAATGGAAGACTGAGCAATGTGGATAGGCATAACATTCATGGAGCTACCAAAGTGGTTGGTGGCTATATTCAAGTAGACTCAGTGCAAGTTTTTGCTCTCTTTGACCTGAGTGCTTCGCATTCTTTCATTTCCACCAACCTCGTAAAGACAATCGAGAGGGTGAAGTGCCCAACGAGGAAGCCTTTGTTAATTCAAACCCCAGTGGGAGAAATACAAGCAGATCAGGTGTGCTCAAATATCAATCTCGTCATAAACAAGGAAAACTTCACTGTAAACCTCATTGTGCTAGAGTCACTTGGTATTCCCTTGGTCCTTGGTAATGGATGGTTATGTGCACACAAAGGAGTGATCTATGATACCCAGTACAAAATGCTCTTAACAGCACCGTCAGGAAAAAGAATTGAGTATCACGGTGGTCCACTCCTACCTGAGGAAGCAAATGCATATTAAGTTCCCATGTCTCTTGGAGTTGTAAGCTAAAAGAAATTAGTAGTCAAGATAGACTTTGGTTAATTATGAATAATAGTTATTCAACGGAAATTATGCTCACGAGGTGTGACCTTGAGACAAGTGTTTAAGTTTGGTATGCAAGTTGTGAAGATGAAAGGATTATCAAGATATTTTCCTGTTTCTCTCAAAGGATCTCAGCCTCTTCCGAATCTCGAGGACGAGATTCATTTCAAGGGGGGTAGAATTGTAACACCCTAAAAATTGCTTCTTTTTAAATAGTTGAATTTGATTTTTATAGTCAATTTTGTGAGCATTAAAATATAGGAAAATAATAATAATAATTTTTAGGGAGTTAAAATTTAATATAAGGTTAGAAACTTATTTTGATGCATACATGCTGGTGCATTTTATTGTGATGATTGTTTTAAAAATAAAGTGTCAAATTGCTCAAAAATTCAATTGGAAAATGTATTTGGAAAATTTTATTGGAAAAAGAAAATGGCAAAAACTTTTCTTCCTCTCTCACCCACCCTCGGACTTTCGGCCCAACTCCTCCCCCGCGCCCCCTTCTCTTCCTGGGCCGAGGCCCAGCCAGCCCGCCAATGCCTTTTCCGCCTACACCTCTCTCTCTGCGGCTGACGGGTGGGGCCCTTCGGTCAGGTCCTTCCTCTTCCTCAGGCAACCGCCCATGCGGTTTGGCCGTGCGCCCGCTCCCCACCTTCTTCCCCTCGCCCCGCGCCTCGTTTTCTTTTGAACGACATCTGCCAGAGCCGCGATCCCATCTCTCATTTCGCCCTCTCCCCGCTCCCTGTCCCGCTGCCGCTCACACCCAGGACTCCCAGAAAACCGTCGCCGGAACGCCGCGATCCGCTGCGTTCAACCGGGCTAGCTGAGCCATCTTGTTCCCCATTCTTCACGCTGGTGATATCGCTATCTCTTTCTCTTCCTCCCCGTGTGCTTTCCGCGCGTTTAGGAGCACCCCCCCGTGCTGGCCGCAAGATCCGAGAAGTTTGAAACCCGCCGTCCATGGTGCGGACTGCGCGGGATCATCCCCGGTCGTGCTAGGGCCCTAGATGGATTCGCCAACTTCCCCTCTTTCTCCCGGTTCAATCCATTTGGAAAACGGTGCTCCATAGCTGCCGAATGGATTGCTCCAGCGAGCTACGCGCCGCGTCAATGGTGGCGCCGCCGTCACCCCTCCCCCTTCCGGCCGCCAGCGCCGCCCCTCTCTCCCCTTCCCTCTTCTCGGCCGTTGGTTTCTAATCCGATGGCCCAGAAAGCTCCATACCCCATCGGGTGGATATTTTGCTAAAGAGTCGTTTTGAATTTAGGAAATAAAACCCGCAGTCCATGGCGCTTTGCTGCAAATACGCTTTGCTTTTGGAGAAGCGTAAAGTCTCGGTTTGAATCAGAATACGTTTTCAGTATTTACAGTTTTGCCACTGAGTTTGTTTAGCTCATAAAATATTCATTTTAACTCCGATTTGACCCGTTCAAATTGCGTTAGGTTCGTCTTTGCGAGCTCTACATGTTAGTAACCTTGTTTCACCAATTTGAAACATTTTAATTTCGTGACTCCATTTAATTAATTACTTTTCTAAAGAAAATGTTAGAAAATTCATATCTTCTCCGTTTTAGCTCCGATTCGATCCGTTCAAGTTGCGTTAGTTTTATAATTTCATAAGCTTCGCGTTGGTACCTTTGTTAGCTAGATTCACCACTGTTAGATTCCCTAGTTAATTACAAGTCCGTAGATAGCCTTTGTAGTCCCGTTTAATGCGTAGATTTCGCGTCGTAACTTCGTTTTCCGTGAATTTCCCGTTGACGTGATCGTAGCAGCGTGTAGATGATTTTGGAAAACTTTTATTTAAATTTATTTATTGCTGGTGTACTGTTCTAATTGTAATCTTGTTTGCTTCGTGTATGTCTGTCCCCGATTGCTTGTGTGTTGATGATTGGTGACCGAGTTTAGTCAGTGGGCATTACTTCGGTGATCAAGATCAGAGCCTTGGAAGCAAGTAAGATCAGCAGGACCAGCAGGAGCAATTGGATCAAGGCAAGTATAGCATTTGGGTTTTAATTCTATGACTATGATCTTGTGACTAGATTAATATAAAGCAACAAATGATAATAATGACTTTTTAGCAACTTGAGGATTTATTCGTAAGTGATAACCGGGATGAAAGTGCAACCATGAGGGCTATAATGGCTCTGGCTTTAGTCAAGTATGAGTAATTTTTCTAGCTTGTTAGAGGTTACCCGCGTGGCGCAAATGGGAGATAGCAGACCGTGGATTCCCTGCGAGTGGTAGAATCACACGGACTGACTACCGAAACCAAGCAGCCCTAACTTGTTAGACGAACCTTTGAAAGACTTCATAGTGATCCCTGCCGACCTACCTTGGTAGTGGGTTACGAGGCTGATCACCTCAGGCGAAAGGGTAAATCATGACTCATGGGTAAAGATGTACAACCTTTGCAGAGTGTTAAAAACTGGTATACTAGCCGTGCTCACGGTCACGAGCGGTCTTGGGAACTCTTACATTAAGGGTGATGAATCTTGTGTTAAGAAACTCATTGATTATTGTTTAATGCTCTATATTATTTATGTCACATTGATCATGAGATTGTGGAATCTATACAATCTAGTTGTTATACATGCGGAGTTCGTCTTGGACTCACTCTTGCTATCTCCCCCCACACCTCAGGAGAAGTATTGGGCTTGTGATCAACCAGTCAGTTGGATCCTGTAGAGTGAGGTTAACACCCGAAGTTTGGAGTTCTCTTCCGTGGTTTGCTGCCCAAGGTTGTTTCTAATTTATTATTTACGCTATATAATTTATGCATTGTCCTTTGATATTAGCCCTTATTTGTAGCTATATGTGAGGTTTGTCTTCTAAAACTCACATATGGTGCATATCTGATTTTGTCGTTAAAATCGGGTGTTACACAGAATTGGAAGAATGGCGAGAGAAAGCATATCACAATTCGAAGATCTACAAAGAAAGAGTCAAAAGGTGGCATGACAAGAGAATCAAGAAGGAGTTCACACCCGGAGATAAGGTATTACTTTTTAATTCTAGGGTGAAGCTTTTCGGGCATGGAGAACTCCGGAGTAAATGGGAAGGACCATTCAAGGTAATCAATTCATCATCCCACGGAGCTATCACACTTCAAAATGACGAAGGTACGTTATTCAAGGTAAATGGTCAACGTCTTAAATTATTTTTAGAGCCCAATAAAGAATTAGAAGAAATAGACGTAATCCATTTTTACCTTCCCATGGAGAATTAGAGCCCGACACTTTTAATCTGACGTTTTTGGGTCATACATATATTTTCCTAATTAGTTTTGCATCTAGAAACACGCTCGAGGAAGCGGGCCCACAGAGGGGCCAGACACAGGGCGGGCGCCCTGATCAAGAGGGCGGGCGCCCAGCTCCTGATCCCTCTCAGTCCCGATTTCCTCCGTTATGGAAAACACACTTATGGTAATCCAAATAATCCTTCAGATGGAATGTTTCTCACGCACATCGACGGGAGCAACCCGAACAACCCCTAGAGGCACTTTTTGACCCCTATATAAATAGACCCCTGACATCAGTTTTCAAACACCAATCCACCCAAGCCTTCTCTTCTTCTTCTTCAATTAGAGCTTGTTTAGTCCCTCGCTGCTACAATGGCCGAAGAGTTCCACGACGATTGGGAAGTCGTTCCCTACGACCTCAACATGAAGCCAAAGGAAGACCCCGACGCCCGTGCTCTCGTCCCGGCCAACACAGAGCGACAGCTAGAAGCCATGCCATTACGCCAATGCAGCTCCGCCCAATCCTATCATGCTCAACCAGTTCTCATTGCACCGCCACAACCCCTACTTCTCAAGGGATCATCATCCAAGAAGGAGACCACCATCAAGGTGCCAACCGGCACGAGGATCCTTCCACCGAGACCCAATGAGAGGGTCGTTGGAGTCAAGACCAACCGGAGCGGCGAGATCAGCAGCATCCACTACACTACGGAGGAGGAGAGACCTTACTTTGAAGGGATTAGAGCAGCCAAAGTCTGTTTCATCCCTCCAAAGGTAGCCCCGAAGCATGCTCTCAATGCTTTTGAGACACCTCCCAAGCATCGCAAGACTATAGTAGATATTGATGAGGACGTTCGCAGGCTAGACAGAGTTATCATAGACCTCCAGTCCTCGGTTAACTCCATCACTAGGCAGCTCTCTAACCACAACACCGTTATACTAGGCCTTAGGCATGATCATGCTAGTGCCAATAAGAAGATCAAGGAGTTAGAGCGCCGCTAAGTTATCTAGATTAGACCTTGAGGCAATGCATCTTAATTATTTATCTTTAAATTCGGTTTAGATTTTACTATTATCGTCAGTTTGCTACTATTATCGTCAGTTTGCTACTAGTCATTTGTAATAAATGCCTCAAGATTAATAAACATTATTATTATTATGTCTTGTGTGTCACTACTTTATTTTTGTGCAAGAAAGCAGAAAACAAGTATGGGGGAGATCCCTTGACATGCCAAACACACTTCGACTACACCACTCCACGATTCAGGTACACACGCTACACACTTTACACATACACATATATATCTTGGATTATGCAGAATATTGTTTCCGACATGATAAATTAAAAAGATTAAAATATTTCTAATCATGATTAAACTCACTCTGTGATATTTCCTGAAAACTTGCAATTATTGAAAAATCATTTTAAAACCCTGTGTTACTTAAGTCATTGTGGAATGTGAGATGGCAGAGTATGAGTTTCTTATTCTTGATATCATTTTTGCTTGGAGAATTTATTTCAAAATCTTCAAAATTCTAGCTACCATCCTCAGTGTTTTATATGCCTGATAAACCTGAAAATATTAACATGATAATTATAAAAGCTATCTACTCTATATTGAGTTTCTTCAAAATGAGTTACACCCGTGTTGAGAGATTTATCATGCTCCTAAGATCAAGACATCTATTCAGAAAGATTCACTCTTCCGAAGTATTATTGCGTTAGAGGCATGGGCTATGCAAAAATATGAATAATTCGAGGAAATAAAAGGAGCAAGTGCTCGATAACCTCGCAAAAAGAAATAGACAAGTGTCCGGCACTAGAATTAGGGGTACCTCGGTATCCACCTGATAAAAAAGAGAAAAAGAAAGAAAATGATAGCCCATGGTCCCTCTAATAAGCAATATGCCAGCAAGAGTTGACAAGTTTTTAATTTCCAAAGTCTTTGATCTAAGAGTATGGCATTCTTCTCCTCGGATCCCGTTTTGATCAGGCAATAAATGCAAAGTAAGTATGCTTGAGAATTTTTGCAAATTAAAATAGCCTCAGTGAGATATATAAAAGATAATGAGTGACCTGAGAGAACCTATGAGGATAAAAGGTATGCTAAATTTCTTTCAAATATACAAAAACTCCAAGCGACAGGATTGAGAAGAAAGGGCCTCTACTCTTGATCATATATTTCCCTGACTAAGGTACATAGTGAATTTTACAACACCCTGTAGATATGAAGAGAATGTTTTACAATGTTTCACCCCAGATATTTACCATCCTTTTCTCGAGGACGAGTAAAAGCCTAAGTATGGGGGAATTTGTTGACGGTTCTTAAGTATCAATTTTAATTATCAAATAAACAAGAGAAAGGACCAATATGCAAACAACACCTAGAATTAGGGTTTGATTTGATAGAATTCCACGAGTTTTGTTATTTATCTGTTTCTGTAGGGGGTTATCAGGAAATAAGGAAGAAAGGCCCACATGTCGGGATTACATAGAGATATCAACGCACCGCGCAATTTTCTACCATCTAGAAGACTCCAGAAGCCACAAGAACGAAGCAGAGGCCGAACGGGGCCTGGCCCAGGGCACCCGCCCTAGGGACCAGGGCGCCCGCCCCCCTCTGGACTCCAATCAGAACTCTTTTCGCGGATCAAGCTCCACCGACCTAAAGGATCAAGGATAACCGTTCAATCAATGTCGGTTTGATCCGACGGCTCACGTTCACTTGAGGGGACTATAAAACCAGACCCCCTGGCCCCTAGAGGAGACAAGTTCATCATAGAGTTGAGAGGAGCCCTCGAAGGAATACCTCTCCTCTAAATAGACTTAGGGCTTAGCAACCTATGTGAGTAGAATTAGATCTTCTAGTTTCTACTAGATTGAGAGAGATAGAGTGGAGGTGTAGATCGGAGGAAGCCCGGCCTGTCGGTGTCTACTCCGAGGTTGTACCTGCAGGATCAAGCTCTCCTAACCCGAAGCTTGCTCCTAGGATTCTTCAGTATTTCGACTTCTAAATTCTGGTAAGTTCTTGTTTTATTGTTCTTTGGTTTATGAGTTTACTTTAATCTCTTCGCGTAGAGTTTAGAGTAATCATCTCTAGCATAGACGTGGTGTTTGGGCTAGGATACTCATAGATATTCCCTGACTAGCTAGACCGTGGTAGTAGCGAGGAACGTGACATTTCTGAGTTACCTTTGCAAACCATATCTCGTTAGCAGGAAGGATAGGGTTTATAGGTGCGGGTTGAACATCCTCTGTGGCGTCTAGATTCCGTAAGCTTCCCCAATAGAACAGTAGATCATCCTTACCAAGGTTAGAAAGAGATTACGGTTGTAGTCTTCTCTATTTATCACTCACATCGAGAAACATTCTTTGTAGCCTAAAGGTTAGTAGTAATAGACTAGGTTAGTCAGATGCACTCTTTCTCCTAGTAGTAAAAAAAATAAATACGATACTCTGGATAACCTCCCGGGTGAAGTGCTCACCGATATCCGTGCGCTTGCGGATCAATTCTTTATTGCGTTCCCAAATATCAACACCACTGTTTCACTTTCCCCACAAGGGAGAAAGGAAATAGGCAAAACTTGATGCTAGTTGACGCGACGTCTTTGATGATGATGGCGTCGCACAACTCAAGGAAGTGTTGAAGATGAACATTCGCGTCCTCTTGCGGCAAGCCATGGAACTGGCTTGCCTGTATCATCTTTATGAGGCCAATACGGAGCTTGAAGTTTCCATTCCCAATATTGACAGCAGGCCCAACGGGCATGTTGGCAATAGCAGGGGTGGAGTAATTGCGGAGTGACTTGGCCATGATGATCGTATCGGATGATGCAGGGGCGAATGGTTTGTTTGTCGATGGAGTAGTAGAAGAAGAAGCGGTCCGGGGCCTGTTCTTCCTTAGGAGTGTCTCCGGATTGTTGATGAAGTTGTTCGACATGTCAAGCCATTCATACACTATCGTGTTTTCTTTCCAATAAAAAGAGGAAGAAAACAAGCGAAGTTAACCTGCCTAAACTATGGCTACCAATGCTTATTTTGTAATCAATGTTTATTGCCAAGCTAGATGTTTTTATTTCCTTTTGCCTTCCCCAGCAACGGCGCCAGAAATGCTTGTTGGCATTTCTTAGCGTCACTACTAAAGATAAACTATAAATCCATCCTTAGCAACCACCAGAAATGTTGGGATTGACATTCCTAACCACCATTACGTTAGAAAGGTAACTCTCGGTCCGTACGACTCTGGCCTAAGTAACGCTGTTGACACCGTTTTTGGGCACGTGTCCATGATTGGTAAAGTGTAGGTTGGCAAGATAAGACGGCAGTGTTTTGTCTACAGGATGAGTTGCCGATAAGGATGAGTTGCCAATGAGGATGGTTGCCGATGGAGGAGTTGTTAAACGTGACTAAGTCCATAGGTGTTGATGTGTCTGTGCCGATGGCTACGACAAGGGAGTCTGTCGATGCTATGGAGGGAGAGTCTGGAAAGTTGCCGATCGGTTTGTGGAGGTGTTCCAGTTTGTCACGGGGAGATAGTTTTATGTTTTCCTTAGTTATTTAGATTGTTTTGTATACGGATTCTGTATGATTTGGAATTCGAGTTCTAGTCGTGTCTGGTTGTAGCTCTTTGAGCAGGGTATAAATGTGGACCCTAGGGCTTTGTAATCGATCATCTATCAATCAATGAAACACACGTTTTTACTCATATTCCAAGCATCTACTTTTTCGACGACTTCGTTATACTTTTTCCTTTTCATTACGAGTTCTTAGGAATTCGTCAACTTAAGCTCGGCGTGTTCTCAAGTTCCGCGTGAATACCTCTTGGCCGTGACATCCGGGCGCATCGCTGTTGTCGGGACCAAAGTGTTCGAGTTACCACCTTTGCCGATAGTAAGGTCAAATCGGCTGGCATGCCTTAACATTTAAATCGGGTATTAGCCCTTTGTGTTTGCAGATCAGCTTTTGCACCAACACATCTTTTGGCACGCCTGGTGGGATAGATTCAAGATCAAGATCAACATGCTGACTTCTGAGTTTGATCAAGAGAACGTCATCCCCGTGACGGAAGCCAATCTCAAGGATGAGCAGAAGCAAGCCATTGCTAAAGCCATGGAGGATTACAAGCAGCAATGCCTGAGATCCTTCAGTATGAACAAGAGCGGCGAAGTGATCCAGAAAGATGCACTGCCGACGCCTCGGCAGGTTACTTTTGAAGCCAATCCTGGTAAACTTCAAGAGATGGTTGATAGTGCTATCAACCGTGCTTTGATCAACCAAGCTGGTGTACTGTCCAACACGGTTTTCAACGCCGTGGCCAGAACTTTCAAGGAAGGACAATTGCCACCAGATTATGTGGGCCCCTCTTATCACCAGCCATGGTCACCGGTGGTCACAGCTTCATCGGCTACCACAGCCGCTGTGGGAGCACAGACTACCGTTCCTCCAAGCACGTTGGGAATCACCAATGCACAATCTACGCCTATGACAACCAATCCGCCGGCTTCAGATGAGCATATTAAGCTCACTACAGATCTATTGGCGTCGGCAATGTCGGGACTGGTTCCTCCTCCCAACTGGTGGGGTTATGGTATGCCCCCGGAAAACTTGAAGACACCGGGCACGTCTCAGGCAACTAATATGAGAGGCAAGGCTCCTATGGCATCGGCACCTCCAAGTATGCCGATGAACCAGAGTCCCCAGTATACTACAACTACTACTGCAAGACCTTACACTGGGAATTCTCAAGTTCCAACGTTCCAGATGCCTAACGCGTCGGCAGACTCAATGCTGATGCAACAGAGGTCTATGACTCAACCAGGGTATGTCAATTCAATGATAATGCCCCATTATCAGTCATCGGTAGGACCTATGCCGATGAATGCTAATAATGGATGGTTTGGGCAGCAAGTCTTTCCGTAAACGCCCTAACCAAGTCATCAGGCTACAGGGTTCCAGCAAGGACAGATCTATCCCAGGTTCCAGAATCAGGGGATCCCCAACCAGCCAATGAATCTCGGGCAGCAGATTGGCGGGCAACAGCTTGGTGGTCCGCAGATTGGGGGCCAGATGATTAACCCAATGTTTCATGCAGATCGCGCACCACACAGACACGTGGAAGCTTACCAGCAGGTGTCGGATCCGCAACCGCCTCATCGGCAAGATGCCGATGCTTATTGGGCCGATAAGATAGCTGAAATAATGAGAGACCAATTCGGGATAAAACCCAAAGTCAACACTTACTCTTATCGGGCACCGTATCCTCCCGCATATGATTTGATCCCGCTTCCGAATCGGTACAAGGTACCGGATTTTACTAAGTTTTCTGGGCAGGATGATATGTCAACCATGGAGCACGTCAACAGGTTCATCATTCAATGCGGGGAAGCTGGTAACAGGGACGAGTTAAGGGTTCGCTTATTCTCGTCATCATTGTCCGGATCAGCTTTCACCTGGTTTATATCATTGCCTCCCAACTCAGTAATTACTTGGGCCGATTTGGAGAAACAATTCCACAAATACTTGTTTTCTGGGGTCCATGAGAAGAAGATCACCGATTTGGTCAAATTAAGGCAATGTAATGATGAATTGGTTGAGAGTTTTGTACAGAGGATATGGGAAGTCAAGAACAAATGCTATAGTCTGGTTCTGGATGATCGGCAGCTAGCCGATTTGGCTTTCCAGGGTTTGTTGCCGCACATAAGGGACAAATATGCATCTTAGGAGTTTGAAAGCTTAAGTCATCTGGTGCAGAGAATCTCTGATCAAGACATCAGGTCGTTTGAACCCAAGAAAGCATGGAATAAAAAGGTATCATTTGTGGATGAAGCGGCAAGCTCAGACTCTGATGAAGAACCAGTCATCGGCTTGGCAGAGTGGGTGAAAAATAAGAAGCCGATGTCTTGTCCTTTTGGACATAAAGAACCAGAGAAGTTTGCGTTTGACACCACTAAGGCCGATAGGATATTTGACTTTCTACTTCAGGAAGGTCAGATCAAGCTGTCTCCTAATCACGTGATCCCATCGGCTGAAGAATTAAAGAGGATGAAATATTGCAAGTGGCACAATGCAACTTCTCACGACACCAATGAATGCAAGGTTTTCTGACAGCAGCTACAATCGGCTATAGAGTCTGGGAGAATCAAATTCGACAGTTCCAAGACCCAGAAGCCGATGAAGATCGATCAACATCCTTTCCCAACGAGCATGTTGGATGCTAAGGGAAAGGCCAAGGTCTTGATGTCGGAAGCAGCTGAAAGAAATGCATCGGTGGATCCTCAGCATCAGGTCACTACTGCCGATGCCAAAGGAAAAGGCTTGATCCAGGAGGGAGCTAACTCAGGAAGGCCTCCATTGTGATAACTCATAGGAGACCTCGGGAGACTTGGCAGCAACGTGAAGATCGGTACCGGCGCCAGCAAGAGGATTATCGTCGGGAAGAGGAAAGACGCCGACAGGAATGGAATCGGCATAGAGATCACTGGAATTGCCCGTTCTTCATTCACTGTTGGGAGGAAAATATCAAGCTTCCCACTGTCAGGGATTGCCCTGAGTGCAATGGTTATGATCGGTATGATAGATCCGATCGGTGCTATCGCGATGATAATCGGCGATCTAATGGGCCGATTAGAGGAAGAGCGTCCGTTCACGATCAGCTGGGGGGCAGGCTCAGCGTGCACGACAGGCTTGGCGATCGTGTTCAATATTTTCCCAGGAACCAGGAAGAACTTGAAGAAATGGCTAATGCTCGGGTTCCCGATGAGTTCATATTTTGTAGGGATGCCAATACTTATCGGGTAGAGTCAAGGGAGAATCATCGCCCATCGGTAAGGCAGCAGCAACTTCCTCCCTGTTGTCCGGAGGGATTGACCAGGACTCAGAAGAGAAGATTGTAGCGTGAAAGGCGAGAAGAGTTGAGCAAAGGGGAGAACTCTGGACAGTCTGGGATCAGCAACGATCAGATCCTAAGGGGAAAGGTCCATCGGCAGATGTCAACATGGTATTTATGTTGCCGATGGAGTTCCTTGCACCATCCAGTGATGATGAGGTGGAGTTTTCTGACCAAATAGCTCAGTTGGCTCTGGATCCGATGATGGCTATCTTCGAGAAGCCCGCCGATGATGAAAGGCAACACCTCAAGGCCCTGTTTGTTAAAGGAAAAGTGGATGGTCAGCCGATGACCAAGATTTTCGTTGATGGAGCCGCTATTAGTATCATGCCATATGCAGTGTATCGGAAGCTTGGGAAAGGGGATCATGATTTGACCAAGACCGATATGATGCTTAAAGACTTTGAAGGGAATATGTCTCTGGTCAAGGGGGCAATATGTGTAGAGTTGACCATCGGCAGCAAAACCTTGCCGACAACCTTCTTCGTGATCAGTGGAAAGGGTGCTTACAACTTACTGTTGGGAAGAGATTGGATTCATGCTAATTGTTGCATACCGTCTACAATGCACCAATGCTTGGTCCAGTGGGTAGGTGACAAGATTGAAATTGTCCCAGGAGATTCTTCTTATGTCATCGCATCGGCGGAGGCAGACACCTACGAAAGGACCAGGTGTATTTCAGGAGAAATTTGGGAAAAGGATTTTCTCAAGGTTGCTGATTACGAGATTCCACCGATCCAAGCAGTCGGTTCTGACGAATGTTTTTAATGGATAGGTTCACCGATGATGGAAAGTTAGGCCAGGGATTCACATCGGCCGATGATCTAGTAGAAGTAGATATATGTAGTGGTGATAAGCCTAGACCCACTTTTATTAGTGCTAAGTTAGATTCTGAGTGTAAGCAACGGTTAACTGATTTGTTAAAGAAATATAAAGATTGCTTTGCTTGGGATTATACTGAGATGCCTGGTTTGGATCGATCAATTGTTGAACATCGGTTACCTATCAAGTCTGGATTTCGGCCACATCAGCAGCCGGCTCGCCGATGCAATCCTAATATTCTTCCTGACATCATGGCCGAAATAACCAAACTTATTGAAGCCAAATTTATTCGGCAGTGTTGGTATGCCGAGTGGATTTCCAATATTGTTCCGGTCTACAAGAAGAACGGGAAGCTTCGGGTCTACATTGATTTCAGGAATCTCAATAAAGCTACACCGATGGATGGATACCCAATGCCAGTTGCCGATCTGCTAGTCGACATTGCGGCCGGGCATCGGATTATTAGCTTTATGGATGGGAATGCAGGATACAATCAAATATTCATGGCTGAAGAATATATTCCAAAGACCGCGTTCAGTTGCCCTGGTCATGTTGGATTGTTTGAATGGATAGTCATGACCTTTGGCTTAAAGAATGCTGGTGCTACTTATCAAAGGGCCATGAATTTTATATTTCATGAGTTCATCGGCAAGCTGGTGGAGATTTATATTGATGATGTGGTGGTTAAGTCTGGAGATTTCACAAAGCATCTTGCCGGTTTGCGAAAGGTATTGGAATGCACAAGGAAGCATGGTTTGAAAATGAATCTCAATAAGTGTGCATTTGGTGTATCGGCAGGACAATTTCTTGGTTTCATGGTGCACCAAAGGGGGATTGAAATCAGTCGAAGATCTATTGATGCCATCAATAAGATAGTGGCCCCTACCAGCAAGACCGAGCTCCAGTCCTTGATCGGCAAGGCAAATTTTATCAGAAGGTTTATATCTAATTTGTCTGGTAAAATTCGTGCTTTCAGTCCTCTTCTTAGGCTAAAGGCCGATCAAGAGTTTGTTTGGGGGAAGGAACAGCAGTTGGCTCTAGATGAAATCAAGAGTTATTTAGTGAATCCTCCAGTTCTAATTCCACCTCAGCAAGGGAAGCCCTTCAGATTGTATCTGTCTACCGATGGGATGGTCATCGGTTCGTCTTTAATTCAAGAGTTTGAAGGGAAGGAGCGTGTAATTTATTACTTAAGCAGGAGGTTGATTGATGCTGAGACCAGGTATTCGGCTATTGAGAAACTGTGCTTGTGCTTATATTTCTCTTGTATCAAGTTAAGACACTACTTGCTATCGGCCGAGTGCACTGTTATTTGCAAGGATGATGTAGTCCGGTACATGCTGTCCATGCCGATTATGAGTGGCAGGATCGGTAAGTGGATTCTGGCACTGTCGGAGTTCGATCTGCGTTATGAATCTGCTAAAGCAGTTAAGGGGCAGATTATGGCCGATTTGGTAACTCAACATTGCGGTGCAGTGGAAGCCTTGGAAATTGTACCTTGGACGCTGTTCTTTGATGGATCCACATGTGACCGGGGGGCAGGAATCGGTATAGTATTAATTTCCCCTCGGGGAAGGAAGTATGAGTTTTCCTTGCCGATTGTTGCTACGTCGACGAATAATCAGGCTGAGTATCAAGCTTTAATAAAGGGATTGGAATTGTTAAGGGAAGTTCATGCTGATGTTGTTGAGGTCTTCAGAGATTCTATGTTGGTTATAAATCAATTGGCTGGAAGTTATGAATGCCGAAGTGAAGTTCTCATAACTTATTACGAGCGGAGTATACAATTGTTGAAAGAATTCAAGGATTTCCGATTAGAGTATATTCCTCGATTGCATAATGAAGAGGCCAATCGGTTGGCTCAGCATGCCTCGGGATATCAGCCTATGATTAATGCTATATCGGCGTTTGGTGCCGATGATTGGAGAAAAGAAATCGTTGATTATTTGAAAGATTCATCTAAGAAAGTGGAAAGGCGAGTTCGGTTTCAAGCCACTAAGTATGTGCTCCTTGAAGATGAATTGTACTACTGAACTATTGATGGGATTCTTCTTCGATGCTTGGGTGATGATCAAGCTAGAAGTTTGATGGGAGAAATCCATGAAGGGGTATGTGGAGCGCATCAGTCGGCTTTTAAGATGAAGTGGACGAATAGGAGGAATGGATATTACTGGCCGACTATACTTGAGGATTGCTTTAAATATTTCAAAGGGTGTCAATGATGTCAAAAGTTTGGTAATATTCAAAGGGCGCCTGCATCGGCTATGAATCCTATTATAAAGCCTTGGCCGTTCCGAGGATGGGCTATTGATTTGATCGGCCAGATTTATCCACCATCTAGCAAGGGGCATAAGTTTATTCTAGTTGCCACCGATTATTTCACTAAATGGGTTGAAGTTATTCCTTTGAAGAAGGTCACATCGGCCAATATGATTGATTTTGTGAAAGAGCATATCATTTACCGATTTGGGATTCCTCAAACAATTACTACCGATCAGGGCACTATGTTCACATCAGGGGAGTTTGATGAATTCGCAATCGGTATGGGGATTAAGGTGTTAAACTCTTCTCCTTACTATGCTCAAGCTAATGGGCAGGCCGAGGCGTCTAACAAAGGAATTATCAAGCTTATCAAACGAAAAATTGAAGAAAATCCTAAGCGGTGGCACACATTGTTAAATGAAGCTTTATGGTCCTATCGAATGGCTTGTCATGGGTCAACCAAGGTTTCGCCTTATCAGTTGGTGTATGGACATGACGCAGTGTTGCCTTGGGAGATTAAGGCTGGATCTAGGCGACTATCTTTTCAAGATCAATTGGCTGCTGATGATTATGCCATCATTATGACCGATGAGTTAGATGATCTAGCAGGACATCGGTTAAAGGCTTTAATGAGTATAGAAGAAAATAAGAAGAGAGTTGCTAGATGGTATGACAAGAAAGTGAAGGCTAAGGAGTTTGCTGATGGAGACTTGGTATGAAAATTAATTTTACCGATCGGGACTAAAAGTTCGAAGTTCGGAAAATGGTCTCCCAATTGGGAGGGTCCCTATCGGATAAGTCGATCGGCTCCTGGTAATGCCTACATTTTAGAAACTCTCGAAGGAGTTGAATTTCCCAGAGCATTAAATAGCAAATATTTAAAGAAGTACTACCCCAGCATATGGGTCGATGCATAAAAGTTTAAATGCCGATAACACTCCTATCGGCTGGATTGAAATATGTTTGAGGCTGGACTTAGTGTCTAAAAGGATGCCGATAACAATCCTATCGGCTAGATTAAACATCAAGAAAGCTAGAAAGCAGGAAGAGGCGGGTGTGTTGCCGATGAAGAGCTCATATGTTTAGCAGCGCTTGGATGGCCGATATAGCATGTAGGCGGATTTGGTTGGCTGCTTCGATCTATTTGATGTCTTCATCGGTAGAGCCTTCTATCGGCTTCAACTTCTTCTTCAACTGCAGTGCTTTGCGACCATGGGCATTTCGCTCTTGCTCGAGGAGCTTGATGGTCTCTGGCAGTTGACTCTCTTTCTGTTGTGCTTGGGATAGGGAATCCTCCACTTGCTTGAGTTCTGCCAACAGGGCTTCTCTTTTTGCCGATAAATCGGAGATCTTTTGCTTCAGTGCGTCTCCTGAAGACTTCAAGGTGCCGATGTTCTTGTGCTTCTCATCGGTCAGGAGCTTCTCTTTCATCATCTCCTCAGAAAGCCAAGTTTGAGCAGCTCTATCGGCAAGGCGCCGGGCGGCCCTCTGGTACTGCAGTTGACGACTCTCCAGATGTGCGGCCTGGAAGAGGATTTCTTCAGCATCGGCAGGAATCTGGCCTCTGAGGGTCTTGAACAGAACCTTGGCTGGGTCAGAGTCATCGACCAGTTGAGCCGTGTCTTGATGGAGGAGAGCCGATAGTTCTTCCTGCTTAGCCCTGATCTCTGCCGATGCGATCCCAACTGCCCGGGAGGAACTTGCTTCCTCACCTTCGTCTTCGGAGATATCAATGGCAAAGGAGAATAGGCTATCGGGAGAATCCTGTTCCTAAAAAGGAAAACAAAGTGAGTTATTCTATGGTCAGAACATCGGCAATTAATACTGATGGATGTTGGATGGCTTACTTGCTTCAAGGCAATCTCTCGCCTCTGACTGGAAGATGCCGATGGAGCCACGGATTGATCGGCCAGAGTTGCCGATGGAACTACGTCAGCTGAAAATTAACAGAAGGGGTTATAAGGCCGAAAAAGAATAAGTTCATCGGCAGTAATGTTATAAAAATGTGTTACCTTGAGGAGGGACGATGCTTGTCTGGATTGAAGAAACTACCGATGATATGATTGAACCTGCCGGATCGGTAGTGTGCTCGCCTACATCGGCTGATGTGTCTTCTGGCTGGGGTGCTTCTAATTGAGGTTCTTCTTGCTGGGGCTCTTCCGCTTGTGGTGCTTCTTGCGGTTGAGGGGGAGATGGTACTTGCTGAGTCTCTATTTCTGGGGGAGAAGGAGAGGATTCCACCGGAATGGGAGATACCGGAGGAGGAGGAGGAGTTGCCACTTTCTGGCGCTTTGTTTGTGCCCTGGTACTTTTGACACCTTTTCTCTTCTACTGGCTGGACTGGGGGGCATCAGCACCTTTGATTTTGGTTCTTGCCGATGTGCTGGTTTGCTGTTACAGAAAGGAGAATTTGTCAGTACCAATACAGCCGATGTAAGAGTAAGATCGGTATGGATGAAGAGGTTTAAATGTTACCTTGAAAGCCTGTGCTAGGGTAGAAGCAGCTACCGATGGTGATGTCTGAGTTCTCCTGGTGGTAACTTTCTTGAGGCATATGCCTCGATGCACGATGGTGGCTAGGGTGGGAGCATTGTGGCCGATTGAAGAAATTGGACCTGATGCAAACAAGTCAATCGGCTTGCCACTCCTACTGACCGACGGAGGGATGTTGTCAACCTGCAAGACGATACAGAGGTGAATCGCCGATGGAAATAAAATTGAGAAAATTGAAACATTGGTTCGAAGATACTTATAGTGTCATCAGGAACTTTGTACTCGGGGTCGATCATGCCATGATACGTGAGAGCCGATCTGCAGAACAAATGTTCCTTCCATTCTGCCCACCATTACTTGTATGCCTGTGTGATGAAGGCGGCTGGAACCCACTCTGATAGGTCTACATCTGTATCGACACTTGATGGCAGTTGGGTCACTCAGATCCATTCAAGAAGGCTAGTGATGGCTTGCCTGGGTTTTATCACATCAGCATAACAGAGTGCAATCGATAGCTGGCCGAAGGCTAATTGGCGAGCTAATGCCGATGGGTTGTAAAAACTCATAGGTCTGGATGGAGGTTTTCCCACTGCCAAAGAAATTCACTGGTATAGCTCTGGGGGTGATCAATGCCATCTTCACTTCGTGATTCGTGTCAAGGGCAACATTGAACGGGTTGAAGACCAGAGGAAACATACTGTCTGGATCATCATAAGCTAACCATGCTCGCTCCTCTCTGGTCAAGCCTTCATACAAGGTCTGGAAGAATCGGCTAACCTGGTCTGCATTACCCCCTGAGCCAGGTAGAGCTATGATAGCTTCACCGAAGTTTAGGGGAGGGCGTGTTGCCGATTCTTCTTCATCCAGTTCATAGTTCTCGGTTATATCCCTTGGAAAACGCTGTGCAAAAAGGTCAAACTCCAGACGCTTGTGCATATGGAGATTGAGCCACATGTTGATGAACCACCAGGGGCCTCCCAAGTTGCTGATAGACTGGCCGAGTAGGAGTTTCCTCGTTACTTGGTGAAGGAGGTGATAGGCTGCTCCGAGCAGGTATCGGCCGAGGGGGAATCGGCCACCATTGGCCAGATTTTCTGCTGCTGTTAGGTAGACGGAGGTTGGTCCTGCTGATCGGCCGCAAAACACGAACTTATCTAACCACATGTTCAGGAAGCAGGTCTGCTCTTTTATGTTGACAGGGCCTGTTCGGCTGTATTTTTGGATGTACCCTGACCAACCGCCGATAGCACGAGTTTCTACCTTGGCCTTGGGTTTGGTATCAAAGAAATGGGTGCTATCGGCAGAAGATACATCTAGGCCCGTAAGCATAGCCACATCGGCAAGTGTAGGGGAAGCAGGGCCATGGCCAAAGACAGAGGCATTGAGCGTGTCTGACCAGAAATATGATGCAGCTATCAGCAGTGACTCATTCCTATGCATATCGGCAATGGACAACCTATTGCATTGGTCTAGCTTTCTCTCGCCCCACTGGACTTCATTTGAGTTGCTGACCCTCAAAAACCAATCCGTCCATCCTACTGTAGGGCTAGGCCAAGAACAGAAAGTATCCTTCCACAGATCCAAAGAAAAGTTCTCGGCCCTAAAAGGAATCCTGTTGGTTTCTGCGTTAATGAGATCGGTTGGATCTGGATACCCTAACGGGCCAAGGCATTGGAGATGTGGTTGATCGGTGGGGATGAAAATTTTGTTGGACAAATCCTAATGGTTTTGAAGGTAAAAAAAACACAAAGAAAGAAAAAGAAAATGTTCAGTAAGATGGATTGTGGATGAACAGGGGTGCGAGAAAAAGTACAGGAGATGGAGTGAAGAACTGACCTCAGGAACGATGAAGTTGACGGCCATCTTGCCACGGGGAGGATGATCGAGGGCTTCGGAGTTGGTGAAGAAGGGACTTCGTCAGAGATCTCGGAGACCTTGGATAGCGCCGCCGCCGGGAAAGTAAAGTTGGGGTTGTGGAATGATGTGATGGAGAAGGAGTACCCGAGAAGGAACTATTTATAGGATAAAACGGGCAAGGGCAAAATTGACTTATCTCTTCGCCGTATCCGTAAAATCCGAGGGTACTCAGGTAGATTTGGTAACTGTTCGCATGGTAATCAAGGGATTGTGCAGGTGATTGGATAGGAAGCGGTCATTATCCAGAGATATTTTACTGTGCGGGATCTCCTGGTCGGTCCATCGGCAGCGCCTTGTAACGGTCATATTGCCGATGGGCGAATAAAGTGGAGATAGCCGTTTGGAAAGATAAGATATGGGCGTCCTGGTCAGTCCATCGGCAAGTCCCTGTAACGGTAGTATTGCCGATACGCGACTAAAATGGAAATGTTCGTTTGGGAAGCTGAGGATTTCGAGGAATCTGCGGAAGAATCAAATCAGAATTGCTCAGATTAAGGCTGTCGGTTACCAGATTGGGAGCATTAATTGAGGAAAGGCATCATTACTGCAGAGAATTTCGGAGCATTAATGATTTTATACTCTGAAATTGGGGGGCATGTGTTGACACCGTTTTTGGGCACGTGTCCATGATTGGTAAAGTGTAGGTTGGCAAGATAAGACGGCAGTGTTTTGTCTACAGGATGAGTTGCCGATAAGGATGAGTTGCGGATGAGGATGGTTGCTGATGGAGGAGTTGTTAAACGTGACTAAGTCCATAGGTGTTGATGTGTCTATGCCGATGGCTACAATAAGGGAGTCTGTCGATGCTATGGAGGGAGAGTCTGGAAAGTTGCCGATCGGTTTGTGGAGGTGTTCCAGTTTGTCACGGGGAGATAGTTTTATGTTTTCCTTAGTTATTTATATTGTTTTGTATACGGATTCTGTATGATTTGGAATTCGAGTTCTAGTCGTGTCTGGTTGTAGCTCTTTGAGCAGGGTATAAATGTGGACCCTAGGGCTTTGTAATCGATCATCTATCAATCAATCAAACACACGTTTTTACTCATATTCCAAGCATCTACTTTTTCGACGACTTTGTCATACTTTTTCCTTTTCATTACGTGTTCTTAGGAATTCGTCGACTTAAGCTTGGTGTGTTCTCAAGTTCCGCGTGAATACCTCTTGGCCGTGACATCCGGGCGCATCGCTGTTGTCGGGACCAAAGTGTTCGAGTTACCACCTTTGCCGATAGTAAGGTCAAATCGGCTGGCACGCCTTAACGTTTAAATCGGGTATTAGCCCTTTGTGTTTGCAGATCAGCTTTTGCACCAACAAACGTAGTCTGGTACTGATGATTAGAACTACCAGATCAGCCTTCCTAACCATCATTACTTGTGATATGCAATACTGTGGCACGGCGCCGTTGGGGCGTACACGAGGATTACAATCTTAAGTAACGGTACTTAGGTACACCAATCGATAGTTCAATAAGGATAAATCCGCAAGCGCACGGAACTATCATTGTAGCATTTCAACCCGTGAGTGGGTATCGTTATTTATAATTCCCATAGGAAGGCAGGACGAATGCATCTAGCTTTGGTATAAACATGATTACTTATTGAATGCATAGGTAAACATAGCATAGACAGGGGTAAATCATAGTTCAAGGATAGTGGACAGACATCTGAGCCAACCTCAAGGATAAAAGATAAAATAAAGAAAAGAATATATCTAACTGAGCAGACATTGGTCGTATATAGCTATGCAAAGAACTGTTAGTAAACATCTAACTAGCAAGTCTAACATCAGAACCAAGTCTGGGATGACAGGGAGATCCCCGCAGGTGGACATCCCACCCGATAGAGACTTTACAGAACTTCTACCAGAATACCTGATCGTGGGGGATTACAAAGTATGGACAGGGCTGTCACTACCCTACCACCTACCCCTCTGCCCGAAAGATACCCGCACATCCGCTGATCTCCGCATACCCGAGCACCACGCCCGTGTAATTGGAAACAAATCCTAACCCCCATGGACCCCACCCCTTCGGAGTGACAGGCTAAGTTAGGAGCAGCCACCACAGCCCAACGAACCGTCATCTCATCCCTAGTTCTTTCTCTATTCATACTAACTTGATGAACGATGAAGAACAATGATGAACATGTCAAGAACATAACACATAAACTATGTGCTAGTTCATATATCATGATCATAACATGAACAAGACTATACTCTAGTTCATATGCATTGTTATATAAATAAGATAAGAACTTGAACATGAAAGAGAACTGTATTGTATTCATACCGAGGTGTTCTTCTTCTTCCAAAGATACAAGTTCTACTTGCTAGCTCTTGCCTTGCTCTACCGCTAAAACTAATCTAAAGAATACAAGAGTAATGTGAGGTGAGAGGCTCCTAATGATGGTGTGTGATGATGGTTCTTAAGTACCAAATATAATCATCAAATAAATAAAGAAAAGGATCCAAATGCAACCAACACCCAGACTTAGGGTTTTATCTGATAGAATTCCACGAGTTTTAGTGTTTGTCTATTTCTGCAGGGGGTTATCAGGAAATATGGAGGAAAGACCCACATGTCGCGTTTAC
The DNA here is from genome assembly GCF_000003195.3 of Sorghum bicolor. NCBI lineage: Eukaryota > Viridiplantae > Streptophyta > Magnoliopsida > Poales > Poaceae > Sorghum > Sorghum bicolor. The sequence goes on from NC_012878.2 coordinate 32,923,453, forward strand.
ATAGAGATATTAATGTGCCGCACAATTTTCTATCATCTAGAAGAGTCTAGAAGCCACGAGAACGAACGGGAGTCCGAGCAGGCCCGGGGGCAGGGTGCCCGCCCTCCCCCCTAGGGCACCCGCCCTGCTACAGGGACCAATTAGGTCCCACCTCGCGGATTATGCTCCACCGACCTAAAGGATTAAGGAAAACCGTGCGATTAAGGTCGGTTTGATCCGACGGCCCATGTTCATTTGGAGGGGCTATATAAGCAGGCCCCCCAGCCCCTGGAGGAGGGCAATCCCATTATTCATTAGCATATTTTCTAGAGAGGATTCAGAGAGAGAGGTCCCTCTAGGGTTCCAACCTCATAGGGTTTAGCATCCAATGTGAGATTAGAATTAGTTCTTCTAGATTGAGAGAGATAGAGTGGAGGTGTAGATCGGAGAAAGCCCGGCCTGTCGGTGTCTACTCCAAGGTTGTACCTGCGGGATCAAGTCTCCTAACCCGGGGCTTGCTCCTAAGATTCTTTAGTATTTCGACTTCTAAATTCTAGTAAGTTCTTTGTTCTTATTGTTCTTTGGTTTATGAGTTTACTTTATTCTCTTCCGGTAGAGTTTAGAGTAATCATTGCTAGCGTAAACGTGGTGTTTGGGCTAGGGTACTCATAGATATCCCTTGACTAGGTGGATCGTGGTAGTAGCGAGGAACGTGACATTTCCATAGCTACCTTTGTAGCCCACAATCCCGTTAGCAGGATCGGTAGGGTTTATAGGTGTGGGTCGAACATCCTTTGTGGTGTCTAGACTCCGTATAAATGAACATCCTTTGTTCTAGTCTAGACACCATTAGGTCGAGCGATCTGATCTGACAAATGTTTTAAATGCTACACTCATGATCTTATTATCCATCAACTTTGTCTTGCTCACTATGCTTAAGGTTAGAGAAGAACAAATACACTTTTGGTTCTGTTGGTGTTTTTCACCAACAGGGCCCATGCACTTGATCTCTGCCTTGTCTCTATGAGCAGGTACACTTCGAGCAAAACCTGAAGGAGTTTTACAACTCCCAGATTCCACCAAGTGAAGGACTTGGATCTACGAGCACAAACACACTGAGCAGGATGTTGCCAATGCCGCACCTCGAACTACTGGTCAAACGAAGAACATTGGTGACACCGTATCAAGAGGTGCAGATGTCAAGGCCCACACCTAATCAAATGATGCATCTAAAGGATGAACACGGTGAGAAGTCTTGTGCAGATGACTTAAAACATTGGATCCTTGCTGTTGGGTATTTTAAACGCAAACAGAAAAATCCGCAAGCGCACGGATACCGATGTAGCCTTCACCCGGGAGTATTCACGAGTATCGATTTTCCACAGGGAACGTGAGTGTACTAATTAAGAATCAAGATCGCCCAAGGATAATTATATAATTGTTTTTGGTGGGAAGAGAGGAAGTTTCCTGAGAGTTCTCTAGTTGATCTAAGAATCAAGAATTACTTCAAGATTATCTATATCGGGACATCAGAGCACTAACCACAGAAAGAGATGAGAAGGGGGCTAGGAAGGTCTGACTACGGTCCTACAAACACCGATCCAAACGAGGTGGAATACATCGACTGTTAGGGTGGTCACTACCCTAAGGCTACCACAACAATCCGCAGGATTGGGTGCAATTCTAGGTAATTGCAAGACTAAACACCACGTCTAATCTATTAATTACTACTCTAGCGTTATAAAGACTAGAGCACTTGATGCAAGCGGGAATCCTATAAATAACTTGAATGTAAATAAAAGTAATTAGAGAACTTAGGAATTATGAATTGAAGAACCTGGAGAACGATGAAGAACGAACCAGTTGCTGCAAAAGTACAATGTTGAGCAAGATCCGACAGATCCGGCTCCTCCTCCTCCGCTCTCCTCTTCTCTCTCCCTATTTTCAAGATTACAACTAGAACTAACTAGAACTAGAACTAGAACTAGAGGAACTAGAACTAGAACTTGATGAACTAGAACAAGATCTAGATGAACTAGAGGTAGAACTAGAAGAACTAGTGGGATCCTCTCTACTTGGATGAAGAATTGAAACCCTAACTTTGATTCTGTAGAAGAGGTATGATCTCCAGGGGCCAGGGGGCCTTGCTTATATAGTCTTTTCAATTGAATCTGGGCCGTTGGATCAAACCGACATTGATTGAACGGTTATCCTTGACCCTTTAGGTCGGTGGAGCAATATCCCGAAAGAGAGTCCTGATTGGACTCTATGTGAGGGCGGGCGCCCAGGAGAGGAGGGCGGGCGCCCTGTCCCTGAGTCCTCTCGGCCTTCGCTTCGGTCCCGTGGCTTCTGGAGTCTTCTAGATGATAGAAAATTGTGCGGCATGTTAATATCTCTATGTAAACTCGTCGTGTGGCCCTTTCTTCCGTATTTCCTGATAACCCCCTGCAGAAATAGACAAACACCAAAACTCATGGAATTCTGTCAGATGAAACCCTAAGTCTAGGTGTTGGTTGCATATAAGTCCTTTTCCATGATTAATTGATGGTTAAATGTGAGCATTTAGGACCGTCAACAAGCTCCCCCAAGCTTAACCTTTGCTCGTCCCTGAGCAAAGATGAACTCAAGAGTTTCTATAGTGGTTTCATGCCTTAAAGATACACATGCGTTCAAACAAGATGTCATCTTTGGTTTAGGGTAACTGTTAAGATTTAAACTTATTCATTTTACCTTTCACCATGGGGCTTGTAACCGTCACTTCTGTCTTGAGCAGTTAAAAGATAGAACGGTCTAGTCAAGCGCCATGTCTCTTGTTCTTCGATTAACTATAGCTCTGAAGTTTTTGTAGATTTTCAAATAAAACTCAGAGATTCCTTGTACGACTCTCTCTAGTCTCTCTTTAGTGGTATTTCTGGATCCTTACCAAGGCAGTAATGGTGTATGCCTTCTCTCAAAGTATGTGGTATTTTTAGTATGAGGCATAGTGGCATTGCCTTCTCTCTCACCATACTCTAATAAGGTTTTGATATCTGGAGCTCATAGGTGGGAGACAGCTAATACATACTTACAAGGCATTTATTGCGTAGTCAAACCATGGATCCAGAAGATCAAGTCAATAAGTCAAATTAAGATGTGCATGTGTGGTGAATGAATGTGATAATGGTGAAAATAATGGTTAAAGTCTAATTCTACTTTTGCTCTTTTGAGGGGATATATACCTTTCTTGCACTTGAGGCTTTTTGAGGAGAATGATATGCTCTATATTTTCTTTTTCTTTTCTCTCAGGTGGGTATCTTGTACCCCTAATTCTACTGTCGGACACTTGTCCATTTTTACCTCTCGTCTCACTTTTTCTTTTCTTCGAGGTTTCGGGCACTTGCCCCTTTTTATTTCCTCGTATACTTTTTTTTTCTTTTTTTCTCTTTATTTAGAGCACTCATCTCATGAGATAATATAGCAAGTTGTAGTAACAAGATAACTTGAGCATTTATTTCACAGGGGAAAAACAGAAATATTTTTGGCTATTCTCTCCCGGCTTAGGAGTAGAATATCTTTGGGTGGTTCTGGAGATGGAAATGGTTGGATATATGTGGATGCGTACTTCCGGAGTAGAAGCAACATGTATAAGTGAACGTGCAAGTGAATCTTGATTTAACCACATGACAAGCTCCTAAGGGTCTACACAGCTTGACCACACTCAATGCTCATAAGCAGTAAAAAGTAAATGTGTGGCTCAAAGTCTAGCAAGCATGTATATATGGCTGTGGTAGGAATTTAAACTCTCATCATACAGGAACTCATCATGTGATATTTTAAAGATTTTCAAAGATAAAATTCTCCAGAATTCTAGCATCTCTAGGAACAGATAAACAGCAGCTCAACCTTCCCATATCGTATCCGTTAACGACTTAGACATTAGATCAAGTACTCTTCCCACAAGTTCAGGTTTAGAGCAAAGCTTAATTAATAACAGTCATGCCTAAACTTGAGAGAGATTTTAATTTTGAGAACTAGTCATGGCAGAGCAACTATCCATCATTTCCATGTGAGAGCTTATCATGAGGGTTCATAGCAAACTTTATTTATTTATTTATTTAGCAAACTAAGCAAAGATATATATAAGCACAAAATCTTTATTTGGGTTTTTATGATTATGCATCTTTTTATTATTTGAGTAAAATATAAACGTGAGTAGAACACTTAGCTGGAAAAATGGGGGGTGCTCTCTCCCAAGCTGGATTTTGACGTAATTTCTCCAGATGTAGCTAGCAGGTGGCGGAGGTGTATTTGAATGTCGGCAGCACCCTGACAGCGATTTGGATTTCTTCCGTCTGCTAGTCTTCTTTGATCCTTGAATTCTGTGGAGCTGAAATAGACAACAAAGCTTTGTGGAACTGGTTAAGTGTTAGCATAAATATCTAGCCTTTATCATGTTGAGCCTCCTCAATAAATGTTACTCTCTTTAGTAGGATCATAATTTTATTTTTATAATTTTATTTTTATAGGACAGGAATATCTTTATTTCATTTTTATGCCACCACAGTGAATGTACTTATGGGTTTTATGCCATGAGCATACTCACATGGGGCTTACTATTTTTTTAACATTTTTATTTTCTTTTCAAGATGATATGAACCTGATTAACTAAGAAAACTATTTTAAATAATTGAAAGGAAAATGATAACTACCAAGTTTACCTCTTGGCAAGGCGTTCGGTGTTTTTAAGTCCTCCGAACGGAACCCTCCGTTTTCTCAATCGTCCTGGGATTCGCTGGATGGCGTAGTCGGTGGTTCCGGCGGCGGTGCTACGGTCTCCTTAGGACAGTTCTGTTCAAGTTGTATGTCTTCAGACCTTACCACTTCTCCTTCGTAGTCTGCCCATCCGTCCTTGATGATTTGCCTCTTCTGGTTGCGGTTGCGTCGTCTTCTTCTTGTCCTGACCTGCTTAGAGTCTTCAATTATATAGTTAGGGTCAGTAAAATAGCGACGTACCTTCTCAGAGGGGAAGTTCATGTGGACTTCTCCGGTTCCAATATAGATGATTGCTTTAACGGTGCTGAGGAACGGTCTCGTAAGGATGATGGGTGGATCGTACTTGTCTTCTCCCATGTCAATAACCTTTCGGAATGTCTGATCCGCTATCTGAAGCTGAATGTATATTGGTTTTAGGGGCATGGTTCCGAACAATAGCTGATAGGTGACTAGGTCGTCCTTTTTGGTCAGAAACGGTGACTTAAGTCGACGATCTTGACCTCCTTGAACTGCAGTGACCATCTTAGCTGACTCGGTCTACATTTGCTTGTTCCTGTTCCTCCTGTTGGTCCTCTTCCTTGGTACATGTCGGGAATGCTCTGAGATTTGTGTAGTCTTGTTCTTGAAGAAAAACGTCTTATTCCTCCCCTTGATGTAGAAACTGATCTTGGCAGCACTAACGTAGATGACACCTCCCGAGGTGTTCAGGAATGGCCTCCCTAAGATGATGGGTGCCCTCTCATCAGTACCAGTCTCTATCACCACGAAGTCTGCTGGAGCGTATAAGGTACCAACTCGGACATAGAGGCTCTTCAGTACTCCCTTTGGGAAACTTAGTGTCCGATCTGCAAGCCTGGGCATAATGTTGACGCTGGAGCCAAAGTCGTAGAGTGCTTCTGGGAAGTCCACCATGCCGATGGAGATTGGGATGACGGGGCGTCCTTGATTGCCTCTCTTGACCGGCAGAAGGTCAGTAATTACTTCCACAACAGGGTTACTCCAGAAGTTACGTCCTTAAGCATCTCAGGGCAGTGATTGCCTGAGTGTCCAGTATCTCCAGTGTGTTTGTGCTCGTAGATCTAGGTTCTTCACTTGGTGGAGTCTAGGAGTTGTAAAAGTCCTTCATATTTTGCTCAAAGTGTACCTGCTCATAGAGACAGGGCAGAGATCAAGTGCATGGGCCCTGTTGGTGGAAAACACCAACAAAACCAAAAGTGTATTTGTTCTTCTCTAACCTTAAGCATAGTGAGCAAGACAAAGTTGATGGATAATAAGATCATGAGTGTAGCATTTAAAACATTTGTCAGATCAGATCACTCAACCTTATGGAAAGATAATATCTAAGTAAATGTTTTTTTTCTTTACATGACTATCATTTTCCAAAGATTGAGTGTGCAACATTTTAGTTCATATGATTAGGAGTGTGGGATCACAAAGGTGGAAGGACTAAACATATTGAATTGACTGGGTTGGTTAATCTAGAGTTGTAAATCATACATGTTTGTCTCTTTATTCATGTGAACGCTAGAACCAAGGAGAAACTTATAAAAGTGATAGTCAAGTACCTTAAGATGTTACCTTACTTTAAGAGTGATGGTATAGTATCACCTTGTGGAAGCTTTCCTTTCTTAGTGGTTGTGCATCGTGTTTGTAGCACCCTCCATGGATCCTCTCTTGTGAGCTATGTCTTCCTTGTGTAAATTGTTAAACTTCTTGTGTATCTCTCTTTGTCTCCAATGTGGGTTTATCTCAGGACTTCCCAGGTCGATATTGAAAGTTTTCCTGCAGGGGTTAGTCCAACAAAATATCCAATATCTACTATACCATACTATCAGCTCAAAAATCAACCTAGACACCATGTCTAATTTGATTTAGGAGGGCATCTTAAATGAAGCACCATGCTTAATTTAAAGTCCTTTGGAAGTAAGATCATCATTCCTAAACTAAGCACCATGCTTAATTAAGAGATAAATGAAACTACTCCAAACCTAGACATATACTAAAGCAAATAAAGGTAGCATGAGAGTATTTATAGAGTTATACTCAAGTGGAGATGAAGTAGTGTGATTAGTATTTAACAAAATTGAGCATGTCTTAAAGGTAGGGACAACCAACATAGCAACATGGCAAAGGATGTTTTTAATGTAAAGTACTCCCCCAAGCTTGAATTTTACAAAATTCAAGTTTGGATGAATTTAATTCACTGTTGTATGATGATTGGTTGGACATACCTTGTGCTTGTCATTCATTCGATCTTCTTGCTCCAATCCTGGAAAGGTTAGTGACAAGAATACCCGAAGGAATATTTTTACAATTATCCTTATATGCTCAATACACAAGTTAATGTTGCTAATAATTAAAAGTTCATGTTATCGTCTGATCAGTGCTTGTTTTAGGACACTAAGCTTGTCCTTGGGAAACCATCAATTTATGTCGGCGAAGTGGTTTCCCCTCCAACACTGACCTATTTCAAGATCAACTCAACGAGATCTGCAATATTTAATATAGACATATGCATCGACATCCGCCCTTTAAAAGTTTTTATGAATAGAAAGGAAGAGGGGGTTGGAGATCTCAAATGTGGTGATGTTGGAGAGACCAATGGATTGTGAAGATGTTGCATATGAGCATGGAGTAAATGAAGTGGCTATGAAATAAATTCCATGCTGATTAATGCTTAGAGTGAAATCCATGTGGTATGGTGAAAGTGATAAGGTGAGTGTGGTAAAAAAAGGAAAAGAAAAAGGATACACGGACGACTTGGTTCGAAACTAGCACAGCTACCGTTCCCCGGCAACGGCGCCAAAAAGCTTGTTGGGTATTTTAAACGCAAACAGAAAAATCCGCAAGCGCATGGATACCAATGTAGCCTTCACCCGAGAGTATTCCAGAGTATCGATTTTCCACAAGGAATGTGAGTGTATTAATTAAGAATCAAGATCGCCCAAGGATAAGTATATAATTGTTTTTGGTGGGAAGAGAGGAAGTTTCCTAAGAGTTCTCTAGTTGATCTAAGAATCAAGAATTACTTTAAGATTATCTATATCGGGACATCAGAGCACTAATCACAGAAAGAGATGAGAAGGGGGCTAGGAAGGTCTAACTACGGTCCTACAAACACCGATCCGAACGAGGTGGAATACGTCGACCGTTAGGGCTGTCACTACCCTAAGGCTACCACAACAATCCGCGGGATTGGGTGCAATTCCAGGTAATTGCAAGACTAAACACCATGTCTAATCTATTAATTACTACTCTAGCGTTATAAAGACTAGAGCACTTGATACAAGCAGGAATCCAATAAATAACTTGAATGTAAATAAAAGTAATTAGAGAACTTAGGAATTATGAATTGAAGAACCTGGAGAACAATGAAGAACAAACCAGTTGCTGCAAAAGTACAATGTTGAGGAAGATCTGACAGATCCGACTCCTCCTCCTCCGCTGTCCTCTTCTCTCTCCCTATTTTCAAGATTACAACTAGAACTAACTAGAACTAGAACTAGAAGAACTAGAACTAGAACTAGATCTAGATGAACTAGAGGTAGAACTAGAAGAACTAGAGGGATCCTCTCTACTTGGATGAAGAATTGAAACCCTAACTTTGATTCTGTAGAAGAGGTATGATCTCCAGGGGCCAGGGGGCCTTGCTTATATAGTCTTTTCGAATGAATCTGGGCCGTTGGATCAAACCGACATTGATTGAACGGTTATCCTTGATCCTTTAGGTCGGTGGAGCAATATCCCAAAAGAAAGTCCTGATTGGACTCTATGTGAGGGCGGGCGCCCAGGAGAGGAGGGCAGGCGCGCTGTCCTTGAGTCCTCTCGGCCTTCGCTTCGGTCCCGTGGCTTCTGGAGTCTTCTAGATGATACAAAATTCTGCGGCACGTTAATATCTCTATGTCAACCCGACGTGTGGGCCTTTCTTCCGTATTTCCTGATAACCCCCTGCAGAAATAGACAAACACCAAAACTCGTGGAATTCTGTCAGATGAAACCCTAAGTCTAGGTGTTGGTTGCATATATGTCCTTTTCCATGATTAATTGATGGTTAAATGTGAGCATTAAGGACCGTCAACCCTTGCCGGAAGGTAAAATCAGTATTTATCCATATTTATCTTTTCTGCATTCCTTTTCCTTTTTTCACTTGCATTAGCATATTTACTTTTCCACATTAGCATTAGAAAAGAAAACAAAAATATTTGTTCGTTGCACTGCATCATAAAATCTAAAGCTCCATGTGAGTAGACTTGTGGTTTAAAACCCCTAGATATATTGACTATGGTGGCATAAAATAAATATGTTTTCATCTTACAATAAAAATATAAAAATAATAAGTGCATGATCCTGCTAAATAAATAAAATTTATTAGGAGGAATCTCAATATGATAAAGGCTAAGAGATTTTATGCTAACACTTAACCAGTTCCACAAAGCTTTGTTTTCTATTTGAGCTCCACAGAATTCAAGGATCAAAGAAGACTAGCTGGCTGAGGACATAGTAAACGCTGTCAGGGTGCTGCCGACATTCAAATACAGCTCCGTCAAATGCTAGCTACATCAGAAGAAAGTACGTCAAAATCCAGCTTGGGGGAGAGCACTCCCATTTATCCAGCTAAGTGTTTCTACTCGCGTTTATACTTTACTCAAATAATAAAAAGATGCATAATCATGAAAACCCAAATAAAATTTTTTGTGCTTATATATATCTTTGCTTAGTTTGCTAAATAAATAAATAAAGTGTCTAGGCCAAACTGAACTTAAATGATAAACTCTTACATGGATATGATAAATAGTTGCTCTGCCATGTACCTAGTTTTCAAGTTTGAGCTCTATCTCAAGTTTAGGCATAACTGTTATAATTTAAACCTGCTCTAAACCTGAACTTGTGGTTAGAGTACATGATCTAAAGTCTAAGTCGTTAATAGAAATGATATGGAAAGGTTAAGCTGCTGTTTATCTGTTCCTAGAGTTGCTAGAATTCTGGAGAATTTTATCTTTGAAAATCTTTAAAATGTTGCATGATGAGTTCCTGTATGATAAGGGTTTAAAATCCTACCACAGCCATATATACATGCTTATTAGAATATGAACCATATATTTACTTTTTACTACTTATGAGCATTGAGTGTGGTCAAGCTGTGTAGACCCTTAGGAGCTTGTCATGTGGTTAAAATCAATATTCACTTGCACGTTCACTCATACATGCTACTTCTACTCCGGAAGTACGTATCCGCATACATCCACTCAATTCCATCTCTAGATTCACCTAAAATTATTCTACTCCTATCCGGGAGAGAATAGCCAAAAACTTTTTCCTGTCCCTGTTATTCCCTGTGAAATAAATGCTCGAGATATTTTGGTTACTACCACTTGCTACATTATTCTAGGAGGGTGAGTGCTCTGAAAAAAAGAAAAATACGAGGAAATAAAAAGGGGCAAGTGCCCGGAACCTTGAAGAAAAGAAAAAGTGAGATGAGAGGTAAAAATGGCAAGTGTCCGACAGTAGAATTAGGGGTACAAGATACCCACCTGAGAAAAAAGAAAAAATATAGAGCATCTCATTCTCCTAAAAAAAGCTTCAAAGTGCAAGAAAGGTATGTATCCCCTAAAAAGAGCAAAAGTAGAATTAGACTTTCACCATTGTTATCACCATCATCACCATACACCATTCGCTCGCCACACATGCACATCTTGATTTGACTTATTGACTTGTTCTTCTGGATCCATGTTTTGACTAAGCAATAAATGTCTTGTAAGTATGTATTATCTGTCTCCCACCTATGAGCTCCAGATATCAAAACCTTATTAGAGTAAGGTGAGAGAGAAGACAATATCACTATGCCTTATACCAAAAATACCACATACTTTGAGAGAAGGCATATACCATTACTGCCTTGGTAAGGATCCAGAAATACCACAAAAGAGAGATTTGAGAGAGTCATACAAGGAATCTCTAAGTTTTATTTGAAAATCTGCAAAAACACCAAAGCTATAGTTAATCAAAGAACAAGAGACATGGCGCTTGACTAGACTGTTCTATCTTTTAATTGCTCAAGACACAAGTGACGGTTGCAAGCCCCATGGTGAAAGGTAAATGTTGGCGGTCCTTAAGTACCAAATTTAATAAACAAAGAAAAGGATCCAAATGCAACCAACACCCAGACTTAGGGTTTTATCTGACATAATTCCATAAGTTTTGGTGTTTGTCTATTTCTGCAGGGGGTTATGAGAAAATATGGAGGAAAGGCCCACATGTCGGGTTTACATAGAGATATTAACGTGCCGCGCAATTTTCTATCATCTAGAAGACTCCAGAAGCCACGGGAACGAACGGGAGGCCGAGCAGGCCCGGGGGCACGGCGCCCGCCCTCCCCCCTTGGGTGCCTACCCTGTCATCTGGACCAATCAGGCTCTGCCTCGCAGATTATGCTCCACCGACCTAAAGGATCAAGGAAAACCGTGCGATTAAGGTATGTTTGATCCAACGGCCCACATTCATTTGGAAGGGCTATATAAGCAGGCCCCCTGGCCCCTGGAGGAGGCACCCCTTAATCCCTATTCATTATTCATAGACAGAGCAAAAGCTAGGGTTTGGAGATGAGAGCTCTCCTCTCTTCTCTAAACTAGAGTAGATCTAGATAGTAGCGAGATGGAGAGCGAGGGAGGATTGGAGGAGAGGCCGACCTGTCGGTTCTTCCTCCGGTTGTACTTCGCCATGATCAAGCTCTAATCAAGCTTGCTCATGGGATGACTCTGGTAATCTACTTCTATTTCATTATGCAATTACTATTCATGTATGTTCCGGTTCACAACTCTTTTGAGTACTTTTAATCTATAGGACCCTATAGGTTAGAGTTGTAGTATAGGTGTAAGCGTGGAGCTCACACCTAGATTACTTGTGGATATCCCCTGTCTAGCCGGATCGTGTGGTAGGCCGCGTACGTGACAGCTACGTTGGTCCTCTGCAGTCCACCTCCCGTTAACAGGACTGGTAGGGTTTATCGGCCTATGGATAAGCATCCTTTGTGATGTATTCTTATCACATGGTTCGTCCTAGACATAGACATACCCCTTTGAATTAGAGAAACCATAGTTATCCTCTCTATTCATCTACCATCGCCCATATACTAGATTGCTCTACTCTGTATTCCCATAATATCACCCATTGTTATCTTACCTTTAATATTGTTCTTATTCAATTCTACCACCTTTCCTATTTACACCTACCCATCTATCTAGGTTAAGTTAGAGCGTAGATCAGTTCTCCCGTTTCCCTGTGGATACGATAAAACTTTTAACCGGGTAAAAGCTACAACGGTATCCGTACGCTTGCGGATTTATCTGTGTGTGTATAAATACCATAGTACACTCTAGTGCCATGCTGGAGATGACAACCTAGTATTCAACTGGTGTTAGTAAGTGTCAACAGTAAAATGAGTAAGTTTTAAGTCTTTACAGTTTACTCTAACTCAGAGATGAGATCTTGCTTGAACGCATGTGTACTTTTAAGCCATGAAACCACTGCAGAAACTCTTGAGTCCATCCTTGCTCAGGGACGAGCAAGAGGTAAGCTTGGGGGAGTTGTTGACGGTCCTTAAGTACCAAATATAATCATCAAATAAATAAAGAAAAGGATCTAAATGCAACCAACACCCAGACTTAGGGTTTTATCTGACAGAATTCCATGAGTTTTGGTGTTTGTCTATTTCTGCAGGGGGTTACCATGAAATATGGAGGAAAGGCCCACATGTCGGGTTTACATAGAGATATTAACGTGCCGCGCAATTTTCTATCATCTAGAAGAGTCCAGAAGCCACGGGAACGAACGGGAGTCCGAGCGGGCGCGGGGGCAGGGTGCCCGCCCTGCTACAGGGACCAATCAGGTCCCGCCTCATAGAT